>NC_061870.1:34104688-34404688 GCF_907164915.1 Impatiens glandulifera
ACCCTTTTCTTATGATTGTAAGCCATTTGAATGATTTCATGTGTTTTCTTTTTCTAGAAATAAGCCACATGGTTGTATAATAAAAAATGGAGGTAGAGGTAAAGGAGGCTGCAAAGAATAAGAGTAGAAGACAAGTTCTCCGGAGAGCAAAAGTTTCACGTAATATGATTGATAACCAGAGTATGAGTGAAAATTCTTCTGAGAAAGAGGCTGCTAACGAGGATGATGATTCTATTGTGAAGCCTTATGTCGGTATGGAGTTTGAATCTGAAGAAGCTGCCAAGATATTCTATGATGCTTATGCCAGGCATGTGGGTTTTAGTACCCATGTTGGTCAATATAGCCGTACTATGCCTGATGGACCAATAATTTCTTGGGATTTTGCTTGTCCTAAAGAGGTATTCAAAAGGAAAAATGTCGAAAGTTGTAAAGCGATGCTTACAATAGAGAGAAGGGATCCAAATTGTTGGGTTGTGACAAAGTTTGTAGCTGATCATAACCATTCTACTGTAAGTCCCAGCAAGGTAAAGTTTCTGCGACCTTGGAAACATTTTGCTGGAGCTGAAAAAAATGTGTCTGAGACCTTAGACTCCACAGCTGATGTTCTTGCATATACTCATGGAAATAATACATTTCTTGATTCCATTCATGGATGTAGTAGGAGTGCATCATTAGAACCAAAAATCCAAATAACTCCTGCAAATGCAAGCGATCCCAAACACATTACGAGGATGCCGGCAAATTTCATTGAACCTGTCTTCAGAAAGAAAACCCTTGGAAGAGATGCTCAAAATATCCTCAACTATTTCAAAAAGATGCAGGCTGAGAATCCTGGATTTTACTATGCAATTCAACTAGATGATGATAACCGAATGACAAATATCTTTTGGGCAGATGCAAGATCCCGTATTGCTTACAGTCGGTTTGGCGATGCAGTTACTTTCGATACAATGTATAGACCAAATCAGTATCAGGTTCCATTTGCTCCTTTTACTGGTATAAATCATCACGGTGAAATGGTTTTGTTCGGATGTGCACTACTTTTAGATGAGTCTGAATCCTCCTTTATTTGGTTGTTTAAGACTTGGCTATCTGCAATGAATGATTATCATCCTGTTTCTATAACAACTGATCAAGATAGAGCCATTCAGGTAGCAGTCAGTCAGGTGCTTCCAGAGACGCGTCACTGCATTTGCAGATGGCACATCTTGAGAGAAGGCCAAGAAAGATTAGCTCACATATTTCTCGCTCATCCTTCTTTGTATGGAGAATTATATAACTGCATTAACTCTTCTGATGCAGTTGAGGATTTTGAATCGACATGGTGCTCTCTTCTTCACAGTTATAATATCCAGAAGAATGAATGGCTTCAAGCTGTCTACACTGCTAGACATCAATGGGCTCCTGTATATTTCCGGGATGCTTTTTTTGGTGCACTCTCGTCAAACCATGGCAATAGATCTTTTTTCGATGGATATGTGAATCAACAGACAATTCTTCCAATGTTTTTCAAGCAGTATGAAAGGGCTTTGGAACATTCACTAGAGAGGGAAAATGAAGCAGATTTCGATACAATTTGCACAACACCTGTCCTGAAGACACCATCACCTATGGAACAACAGGCGGCAAATCTTTACACCAAGAAGGTTTTTGCTAAATTCCAAGAGGAACTGGTTGAAACATTTGTATATACTGCAAATAATATCGAGGATGATGGATTTGTCAGCAAATATAGAGTTGCAAAATATGAACATGATGAAAAGGCATACATTGTTAGTGTGGACATGGCCGAGGTGAGAGCAAGTTGCAGCTGCCAGATGTTTGAATACTCAGGCATTCTCTGCAGACACATATTAACTGTTTTCACAGTGACGAATGTTCTCACACTTCCCTCACATTACATATTGAAGAGATGGACAATGAATGGCCGGATTGGCCATGGAATTGATGAATATGATGCTCCTACTCAGGGAATTGAGTCTTTGACGGCTCGATTCAATAGTTTATGTCGAGAAGCCATTCAATATGCAGAGGAAGGGGCTGTTTCCATGGAGACTTATAACACAGCAATGACCTTTCTGAGAGATGGGGCAAGAGAAGTATCTGCTGTTAAAAGAACTACTGCGAAAATTACAAGTGATGACAGTAACAAGAAAAATTATTTATCAACTCCTGTGGCGAGTCCATCTTGGCCCTGGCAAGATGCAATTCCTCAACGTTTTAATCTTAATGCTATAGGAGTTCCTGGAAGTGATCTGAATAAGACAAGTACAGCTCCTATTTCCATTAATGGGGACAATGTCTCTTCAGATAGCCAGGTATAATGTGGAATTGTTTCGTTTTTGTTACTTGGACAATTTTTGTAGAGAAATAAATATATTGTTTACTTCTCATTTTATTAGGTGGTTCTTACTTGCTTCAAGGCCATAACTTGGCTCATTGAGAATCAGAATTCTTCTGTTTCCAGTAAAGCTGCTGTAATTAACCTAAAGGTATGAATATGTCATTTTGAAAAACTGTCTTGAGATTTGATCTAATTTTAGGATAGTGTAAGTAATTTGTTGAGATGCTTTGCCAGTTTTTTTTTTTAAAAAAAAGCTAGAATATTTTCATTGAACCATAATCAACGTGACCGTGGCAAACCAAACCAAACCATTATAATACAAGTTGCGCCATCTGGTGGCAGTAGTTAATAAAAAATGGACATAGATCGGGAAATTAAGAATTAAAAGCCCAAAAACCTAACAAAAGAAAAAGAAACGTTTTTGTCATAATATTTTTATTTGAGTAAGTTGGATTCAGCTAAGGTGACTTGCATTTGAGTAGTTTTTCAATTTTCGGAAAATAATATTTCAGTTGATTAGGTTTTTAATTTTTATATTGCCATTTAATTGTATGCATTAGATCTTTGCATGGCAATTACTTAAGTGTATTCTAACTGATTGCTTGTATTATACTGTTCTTTTTTTAGAGCTGCTTGTTTTATATATTGTCATTTATATTCTTGAATGAATCTCCACTTATTAATGCTGCAACATGAATTAAAAGGTCAATTGATTCTCTCATCTTATGTGACTTGAGTATTGCAGTTGCAAGATTATGGTAAGATTCCTTCAGGGGAAAATGATGTTCAGTTTAGACTCACAAAGGTCACCCTTGAACCTATGTTGAAATCCATGGTTTACATCAGTCAGCAGCTCTCAACACCAACTAATAAAGTTGCTGTTATCAATTTGAAGGTACACCTCTTTGAACTATTTTGATTTTTTTTTGTTCATTTTCAGCCAAAATGTTGCGATATGATCAAGTTACTGAATAGTGTTCTCTAGTTTTCATATAAATATCTACTTTCTTGACTTTGTCAGCTTAACTGTTCGAGTTTTTTTCTTCTGTATCAGCTACAAGACATAAATACTACATATGGGGAAACAGAAGTGAAGTTCCAAGTTTCAAGAGATACTCTTGGTTCTATGTTAAGATCAATGTCCTACATCCATGAGCAACTTTGAGATTCAGTGAGTGATAGATCTATTCTAGTTATTTTTTGATTATCTAGCATATTTTGAGATTAGAAACACATCAGTTGTTGACATGTTTCTCTACTTTGAGTTACAAATCCTGCAGAGTTCTTGTAGAGACAGAAAGTAATTTATTTTATTAAGAGGGAACATGATTACAACTCTATAGTCTATACACATGCCACATAAAAATAAGCTCAAGGAATACTAAATAAAACCAATCTTCATAATCTAGATAGATTTTATCTGCTTTTATAGTAGAGAAGTTCATTTTACTAGCTAAACTGCCCCCAAAAGCCCATTTTGTTTGCAGAACTTGTGTTACAGAACTTTTAAAAATGTCTCAAGTAGGAACATGACAAGTTTTAGAATATCAAATGACATAAAGTGCTAAAATTGGGAGTTGCTTCATTTAAAAATACTATTCAGCCCGTTTTCTCATATGGGTGCGAATCCAGACAAGATTCTCTTTAGAAACGGAGTGTATAAACTATGAAGTTAGTCCGGCCATATTCAGATCTCCAGACCTTTCATACAAAAGGTATATAAAACTGTATCCATAAACTCTTGGCAAACAGTAAGTATCTCGTTTTACAGATGCGATTGAAGCAGAATTTACAATAAATGATTGATTTGCCATTTTCAAATCAAAGATGAAAAAGAATGTAAGGTGGTCATACCCCCACCACCACAAAGATGCAAATTACCAGACTCGATTCTATTCCTATGTAAGACTCTCTCATACAGAAGTTCTTCAGCAAGACTACACAATTTATAATCATCTATGTTGAAGCAACTTGATCTTCTCTTTTCCATGTCATCCCCCACAAAGTATTTTCCCATATCTTTCGAATCATTTCTAATGTTCGGTTGGTCTGAATAATTATCAGCCAACTTCTTCTGGTCAGAGGAGAACTGAAATTTCATACCCAATTCTGTAATTTTGCATCCACTTTGGTCTAAACAAGACTTGGTGCTGCTACTAGCTACTAAATCTGACTCGAGAGGATTATGTGTTGGCTGATCAAACATCAATGATCCCTGCATAATAGTAAAAATGAATAACTCCTGATCAAACACTTTCTGTCTCTGAATCCGGATTGCCAATCAATTTCCTTGGAAACACTTGATGTGGATCCATTTGAGATCAAACACAAATTCAGGAATTTTATTTACTGTTTCTCATCCAAATCCAGATCCAGGAAGTGTTTCCAAATTGGTAATATAGTAAAAGAATTGATAAATGAACCTGTCTATCACTGAAGCGACTGACTGGGTAGTTGGAGGCGGAGACACTTGTTGCATCCTCTGCTGCTGAGAAATCAGAACTGTCGAAAGTTGATATGGAAACACACTCATCAAAGTAAGTCATTGCTTCTTCAGCCAATCTTCTTGACATCCTTCTTCGTTCACTGCTTTTCTGTTGTCATATTATCAGATATTAAAGACATCTGAAACACTTAGTATTTAAAATAGCTATAGATAGAACCTACTTTTCTTTCTGTAGGAGACGACTTAACATTTGTGGTAATTGTGATTGGCTCCGAAAGAATATCTTTTAGAATTCTACCCAATTCATGTTCATGATTCTCTTCTGCAGCTAAGTCTGCTCGAAGTCTTCTAGCCCGTTCATGGCACTGCAACACACATTCAATGTTCAAGTCAATACACGATTGATTCAATAATTTATATGTTTGTTCTGGTCTATAGAAGTAGTAGGCATAAACCTCATTAAGCTTTCTAGCATAATCACTTCTAACATCCACAAGAATCACATCATCATCAATAGGCACAGGATTGGTCATGTCTATTTCATCATTTGACATGTAATCTCTGGAATCATCAACTGCAAGAGACTGCAAATGAAAGTTAATTATGATCACATCTGAAGAAGAGTGGATGATCTGCAATCTGCTTACTTACCATGGTTTGTTCCCAAACAGCATTTATAGTTTTCTCTTCAATTTCTGATAGAGAAGCTACAGATATTGCATCTTCCCAAATGGGTATTCCTTCCACTGGTGACTGAAGAAGAACACGAAATTGAAATCAATGGTGTCTTCTTTTTCTACACATAATAATCATGACAGTTTCACTTACCTCGTTGGATGAAATTGAACGGGTTCTTGACACGGATCGATGGCGTCGCCCAACCGTTTCCTTCTTCTCCTCATTTTTGTTACTGAATAGATCTGCATTCCTAGTGGATGATCGACCTCTCTGGGAGGGATTACATGCAACAGGAGTTTTGGGGTGGAAATTAGAGTTTTGCTCAACTTCTTCATTATCATATCCGGTAGAGAAGAGGGGATTGTCTATTTTATTGAGGAATTCCGATGAGAGGTCTAGCTGCTTGGTTCTGGAAATGGCGCTGACGCTTTGGGAACGCCGGGGCGGAGGTTTTTTCTTTGTGTTTGCGGTGGACGCGTTCTTTTCATCAGATGATTTGGGATTGTGGTTGCTCTCTGTTCTTGTTCTTGTTGTTGTTCCTCTTCGTGAGGTTGTTGATTTGAAAGACGATGTCGCCATTTTCCTGTAAATTCTCTTCTCACCGAGTTGACTCTGTGGAAGAGAGAGAGAGAGAGAGAGCAGTGGCTATATGGACGGCCGTGGTGGAGTTGCCGAGGAGACAAAGAAGAAGAACATGGGTCGAAATCAAACTGATCCCTGTAATTACTAATATACTCAATTTAATACTTTAAATCTGTATTCATATCAGACTTTTTTTTTTTAAAACATAAAAAAAAAACATTAATATTTTAATTATATATTTATATACCCTTTTTATATTTATACACTTACTTTGCTTTTTTTTACATTTTTCACCATTAAAAATATTAATATAATTTGCATGTGTTTTTCACCGTTATCGTGACGATGAAGGTTGGTGTTATGTTAGTTCTCTTTTTATTAAAAGAAAATATACATGTTAATTTTTTATTTGAACCATTTTCTTACAAACAAATCAAAGACTATTGAGGAAACTTGGGTGCAAATTATGTTTTGAACAATGGAGAGGTGTGATTTATTTAACATTTATGACGAATATTTCAATGTATTGAACAATGAGTTGTGATTTATTTAACATTTAATGAGTTATGATTTATTTAACATTTATGACGAATATTTCAATGTAGGATAAAGTATTTATCATTCTTTGATTTAGATTTTTGTTTTTGCGATTAAACAATTTATTTTTTATTTTTTAATATTATAAATAATAAAAAGCTTATAATTTGAGAAACTGTCCAAAAGGATCACAAATTATACAAGGGCTGATTTGTTTCAATTAAGATAGTTAGAGGACATCTTTATATACTTTTGACATCTATAATAAATATGCTTACGACTCTGCAATCCTTTGAGTCAAGTGATATTAACTTCATGATTCGTTTAATTTATTTCTATATATTTAAGTAATATTACATGATCTCATTAATTCAATGAATAAAATCTTCAATTATAGTTGATCTAAACAACATTGAATATTTCTTAACAAACATATGAGATTTTAAATATTTTCATTTCAGATATTTTTTATATATTTCGAGTAAATGTAATCTAATTAAGAACAATGAAATAAAATTTTGGATATAGTTTATCTCAACAACATTCAATATCTTATCAACATCAAAGATTTTGAATATTTTTGTGTAAGATTTTTTTTCTCTATATATTTAAGCAATGTAATTTGATAAATATAATAAAATAAAATATTCTTTATTTATTTTTTCTAAATTTATCCATCTATGATTTATTTCTTCTTTTAGGTTACTCCGGCAGAAATTACGGTTCTTTATAATTTGTAAAAATGTTGAGGAATATGTGTGTTTTTCTTCTAGTTTTTGTAAGAAACAAATATTAAGATATATAATATGTTAACAATAAATTTAACCCAAAAAATGATTTAATCTAGGTTAGTTGTCTTATTTATAAAATTAATAATATAAGGGTGTGGGTTTAAAAATGGTAAAATAAAAATAAAAATAAATAGTTTCTTGTACTTGTATTAAGAAAATGACATTAAAAATAAATATAAAATTAATTAAATGAGTTTATTTAATTAAATTTATGTCAATAAGTAATATATAGTTTTTACATATTTATAAATTTAATTCACTTAATTTATATATAATTATAAATTTAAATAATTTAGAAAATCTTAAAAGTTAAAATATCATAATTTTAAAGTTTTAAGTAGTTTAAGAGATTGAATTACATCTCACATTTGGACTTAGAGCCTCTTTTAATCGAGATGAGATAGGTTGTTTGAAAATTTATGTTCAAAATATGTGGGTTTTTTTCTTCTCTTAAATACTTTTGACTCACAAAATATATGTGGGTTTTTTCATTCTCTTAATTACTTTTAACTTATTTTTTGAAAAAATTAATTTTTGTGAAGGTGGTATAGGGCTGCAAATGAGTCAAGTCGTTCGTGAGCTGCTCGCGAGCCGCTCGGTCAAAGCTCGGCTTGAGCTTGGCTTTGATCGAGTTCGAGTCGAGCTCGAGCTGGCTCGTTTAATATTCGAGTCGAGCTCGAGCTCATATAATACTTGTTCGATGGCTTGTCGAGTTTTTTCGAGCATGATATTATATAATATATATATTTATTTAATTAATATAAAAAAACTTAAAATTTAAAACAATTCTTTTTTTTCTCTTTTTTCAAAGCCTATATAGAAAGCCCACAATCCACATTATTGTATTCTATTGTTAATTTGTCATAAAGCAAAACCCTAATTTATGTATCAAATCTTTAGTCTCTTCTTTCTTCCGTCTTCACCTCTTCTTCTTCTTCCACTTCTTCGTCTTCCACTTCTTCTTCCTTTTCTTCTTCCACTTCCTCTTATTCCGTCTTCACATTCATCATCACTTTCACTCATTCATAATAGGTTAATACATTTTTTTATGTTATTTCTCATCTACACTATTTCTCTCATTCATTCGCAAGAAATCTACAGGTAAATTAAAATCTATTTCATTTCTACTATAACTATTGCTCATACTATTAGATAACCTTGATTTTTTATTATAAAAAATTTATGCTTATATAAATCGTGTTCATAGATCTATAGAAAAATACAATTATATATAGTTCAATTAGTCAAGAACAAAATATGTTTACAATTTGTATTAGGGTTAGATTGGTGATAGAAAAAAAGTTCGAAGAAAATAAAAAAAAAATATTAATATATTATATATAATAAAAGATAAAAAAATATTAGTATATATTTTATATATATTATGAAGAGATAAAAAATGTTGGTATATATTATAATATGTTGAGAGAGAAAATGAATTTAAAAGATTAATACTATATTATAATATAAATATAAATTAATAGATTCTGACTATAAATAAGTTAATAAATTATTATTATATTTTTATCCAAATAAGAAATATATATATATATATATAATATTTAATAGAAAATAGATTTTTTTTGTATCTCCCCTTAAAGTAAGTTAAATTTTAGTTATTTTTTTTTAACATGTATTTTTTATATTAATTATTTTGAAGCTTAAACATTTCATATTATTAAATGCAGGTAATTGTACTTGTGTTATCGGCTTTGCTTGAAGAAACGTGACTTAAGAAATATTAATATATTAAATGTTCAAACAATTTATATAATTTTGTACTTTGATTTGAAATTTTATATTTTAGAATTTTAATTAGTAATTGTGTTAATTAGTAACTGCGGTTTGATGCTTTTTGGATTATCATATTTTTGGAATTTTAAATAGTTATGACCGTTTCATATTTTCATTTTAAAATATTATGTTTTAAATGTTAAATATGTATGAAAGTTTAATTTTTCATTTATAAATAAATTTTGGTTTGATTTCGAGTTTGATTTCGAGTTTGAGTTCGAGCTTGAGTTCGAACTCGAGCTTGAGTTCGAGCTCGAACTTGAGTTCAAGCTTGAGTTCGAGCTTTTCGAGTCGAGTCGAGTTTATAGGTAAATAGTCGAGCCGAGATCGAGCTCAAATTTATAAACTCGTTCGAGCTCGAGTTCGAGTCGAGCTAATAAATGCTAAATCGAGTCGAGCTCGAGCTCAAGCAAATTCGAGCTCGACTCGACTCATTTGCAGCCCTAAGATGGTACATAATGAAGACTATCATTTGAAACAACAGATTTGATCCTTTTTATCTACCAAGAACTATATTAATGAAAAATAAATATTTATTATGAAAAATTAATTTTTGTGAAGGTGGAACATAATGGAACCAACAGATTTGACCATTTTTATCTACCAAGAGCTACATAAAAGAAAAATAAATATTTATTATGAGTAAGTTTTATAATCTTAAATAACTTTTAAAATATTATAATTTTACAATTTTATAAAAAGTTAATTAATATAATTTAAAGTAACTTTTACCATTTTAAATTTATGGTGATAGAATTTTTATGATTATAAATTTATAAATATCTTGGAATTTATGTAATAAAACAAATTTATATTTATAAATTAAAAAAAAAAATTATTATCTAAATAAATAAATAAATATTATTAATTTTGTAAATAATTTTTTTATAATTTTATTTTTTTTATTAATTTATATTTAAATATTTAAATACAGTATATCTTAATTATATATATATATATATATATTATATATATATATATAATTAATACTTTTCAAATTAAAGGAAATACTGAATTTTCAAATCAATGAGATTGTAAGTAATGGTCCTAGTCCATTGGGCTTAATGGGCTTATTCTGTGTCGAGCCCGTAAGAGATCCAGGGAAAATGGGAGGACCGGCGTTTATCTCACCGGAGCGGCGGACGATGGCGACTAGGGTTGGCGTTCGTGGCTGCTTCTCGCGTCTGTATGAACGATGACGACGAGTTCTGAATCGTAGATATGTGTATAATGAACGTAAGAGGATTGGAAGACATTTTTGTACCATTGTTGCATAAATCCATAAGCATAGCAAAATTGAAGAAGCTACATTCCCAAATTATAAAATTCTCTCTATCTCAGAGCAACTTCTTGGTCACAAAAATGGTTGATATTTGTGATCGAAATGACAATATTGATTACGCAACATTGTTGTTCAAGCAGATGGTCTACCCAAATAGCTTCTTGTACAATGCAATGATCAGGGTTTATACCCGTAACACTTCATATCTACATACGATCAATGTGTACAAACAGATGCTAAAAGACCATGTTTTTCCAGTCGAAGTCACCTATCCATTTGTGATTAGGTCATGCGCAGGTCTATTAAACATTGAAATAGGAAGGCAAGCTCATGGGCATGTACATAAATATGGGTTCGATTCCAACACAATAATTAAGAATTCTTTGCTTGACTTGTATGTGAAATGTGGGTCTTTGATTGATGCACATAACCTGTTTGAAGAAATGCCTGATAGAGATGTGGTTGCTTGGAACAGTCTAATTACGGGACATATAAAGTTGGGACATGTCAGAAAGGCAATGTCTATATTTGAGGAAATGCCTGATAAGACAATCGTATCTTGGACGGTTATGATTTCAGGGTACATCGGAATAGGGTGTTTAGCCGATGCACTGGATGTTTTTCGACGAATGCAGAAAGCAGGCGTGAAGCCTGATTGGGTTAGTTTGGTTACGGTTTTGCCAGCATGTGCCAAATTGGGAGCTCTTGAGCTTGGGAAATGGATTCACTTTTATGCAGAAAGGAATAATCTCATGATCAACACTTGCATATGTAATGCTCTTATAGAGATGTATGCAAAGTGCGGAAGCTTGAATCAAGCCCGACAGGTATTCGATAAAATGATGCACAGAGATGTGATTTCCTGGAGTACAATGATCTCGGCCTTAGCTAATCATGGTGGGGCTCGCGAAGTTATCGAGCTGTTTGAGGATATGAAGAAGACTAATGTTCAGCCAAACGAGATAACATTTGTTGGTCTTTTATCGGCTTGTGTCCACGCAGGTCTCCTGACAGAAGGTCTGAATTACTTTGAATCAATGAGAAAGAACTACAGAATCGAGCCGGGGGTCGAGCACTATGGTTGTTTGGTTGACCTTTTAGGCCGCACAGGCTGCCTTGATCAGGCTCTTGATGTTATAAAGAGCATGCCTATGGCCCCCGACTCTGCAATTTGGGGGTCCTTATTGAGTTCGTGCAGAACTCATGGGAACCTTGAAATGGCTGTTATTGCGATGGAACAGCTTCTTGAGCTGGAACCGGATGACACTGGGAATTACGTGTTGCTTTCGAATATATATGCTAATTTACGAAAATGGGATGGTGTTTCCAGAATGAGAAAGCTTATTCGAAGCAAGGGGATGAAGAGAAGAACACCTGGGTGTAGTCTTATTGAGATCAATGATGTTGTTCAAGAATTTATATCAGGCGATGATTCAAAACCTTTTTCTGTTCAAATCTATGAGATTCTTGATTTGCTGGCTATTCATCAAACTGAAAATAAGGATACTGAATTACATCTTTGAGAAATTATTGTTCAAGAATTTTATATAGGTGATAAGATTCCGTTTTCTTATTTTGAGAAAGTTAGCATCTGAATACCGATTGGTGAAGAACAATTTCAAATTAAATGTTGGGCTACGCGAAGCAATTGAGAAGAATCCAATCAAAACATGAAGCACAATAGAATTAAACTGTGTCTGAAGAGAAAATATGGGCGATACGAAGATGTAATGACAAGTATTTCAAATTTTGATGTATTTTTTTTATGTTTATTTGTTTGAAATGTTGTATAGTGTATTTTATTGTGTTGTTCATAAAAACGCGTAACCAACTCTAGGGTTATTTTGATCATTGAATCAAATGTTACATTTTCTATTTAGAAAAAGAAAGAAGAATAAGAAATCTAGATTATGTTAAATAAAAAGGGGAAATTTGATCAAATAACCTGATGGTAATTTATTAATTTTATTGCGCTCGTGGTAATTTTATTTTTTTTGGACGATTTTGTCCTTGTCGCGAAACGCTAAGTGACTTAGCGTTTCGCTAAGTGAATTAGGTTTAGTATAAATACTCTAATTTTTCATTTCTTTCATTTTCTTTCTCTCTCTTCTTTTGTTCTCTCTTTCAAGGCGGCGACGGCGGCAACGGCGGCGACGAAGGCGACGGTGCTTATGCAGATACAGATTTGATTCATATTCAAACCTAGGTATTTAGGCGACGATGCTTCTTTTCTTCATTTTTTCAAACCCTAACTTTAAACCTATTGTTATATAAAATAACCTGTTCTTATTTGGTTCATATTGATTTATATTTGGTATTTGATTCATATTGGTTCATATTTGTGGTTCATATTGGTTCATATACGTCGATGATAATATTTGCAGATAATCTCGGATCATATGAGTTCCGTTTCAGGGAAGTTTCTCCAAGAACTTACCGTTTCGCTAAGTGCTTGCCGTTTCGCTAAGTGCTTATCGTTTCGCTAAGTGCTTACCGTTTCGCTAAGTGCTTACCGTTTCGCTAAGGACTTTTCGTTTGGTGAATTGTGATACACTATTTGATATTAAATTATGTTAAAACTACATACATAAACATGAGTTGTCTTAGCTCAGTTGGTAGAGTGTGTTTCTTTTAAGTATGTGGTCGTGGGTTCGATTCCCACAGACGTTGTTTTTATGTTTTTTTTTTTTACTTTTGCATAAATCAAATTCTCATTTGTAGAGAAATGGTTATGTTTATCCAAGGACTTATCGTTTCTCTAAGTGCTCAGCATTTCGCTAAGGTGAGACTGAGCTCAGGATTCCTAAAGGCTCCAGTTAAAGCCATAAACCCTTTGATGGTTGCAAAAGCCTCAGGTGGAAAGTTTACATGTTATGTATCATGTATGTATGTAATGTAAGAAAATAAGAATAGAATTGAAATTTGTTTGTTTGATTGATTGTAGTTTCGAGAGGGATTGGAAAGATCTGAACGTGATTGGGTTTGGGTTGATCGGATGGTTAGCACCTTCCAGTATTCCGGCGATCAACGACAACAGTTTGACCGGACTCTTCTTTTCCAGCATTGGGACTGAGCTTGCTCACTTCCCAACTGGCCCTGCTCTCACTTGGCACATGAGATTGTTCTTGGCATTGACTTTTGGACAAATTGGATTCAAGAGTAGGACCGAAGATTACTTCAATAAAATAAATTAATTCTAATTAAGAAAATAATAATATGTAAAAAGTGAACTACTTTCTTTGGATATTTGTTAATGAATGTTTAATTTGCTTTTGTTTCATTTCTTTCAATACTATTTCATTTATGCAAAAGTAAAAAAAAACAAACATAAAAACACCATCTGTGGGAATCGAACTCACAACCACATACTTAAAAGAAACGCACTCTACCAACTGAGCTACCAAACACCAATATTTCAATGTAGGATAAAGTATTTATCATTCTTTGATTTAGATTTTTGTTTTTGCGATTAAACAATTTATTTTTTATTTTTTAATATTATAAATAATAAAAAGCTTATAATTTGAGAAACTGTCCAAAAGGATCACAAATTATACAAGGGCTGATTTGTTTCAATTAAGATAGTTAGAGGACATCTTTATATACTTTTGACATCTATAATAAATATGCTTACGACTCTGCAATCCTTTGAGTCAAGTGATATTAACTTCATGATTCGTTTAATTTATTTCTATATATTTAAGTAATATTACATGATCTCATTAATTCAATGAATAAAATCTTCAATTATAGTTGATCTAAACAACATTGAATATTTCTTAACAAACATATGAGATTTTAAATATTTTCATTTCAGATATTTTTTATATATTTCGAGTAAATGTAATCTAATTAAGAACAATGAAATAAAATTTTGGATATAGTTTATCTCAACAACATTCAATATCTTATCAACATCAAAGATTTTGAATATTTTTGTGTAAGATTTTTTTTCTCTATATATTTAAGCAATGTAATTTGATAAATATAATAAAATAAAATATTCTTTATTTATTTTTTCTAAATTTATCCATCTATGATTTATTTCTTCTTTTAGGTTACTCCGGCAGAAATTACGGTTCTTTATAATTTGTAAAAATGTTGAGGAATATGTGTGTTTTTCTTCTAGTTTTTGTAAGAAACAAATATTAAGATATATAATATGTTAACAATAAATTTAACCCAAAAAATGATTTAATCTAGGTTAGTTGTCTTATTTATAAAATTAATAATATAAGGGTGTGGGTTTAAAAATGGTAAAATAAAAATAAAAATAAATAGTTTCTTGTACTTGTATTAAGAAAATGACATTAAAAATAAATATAAAATTAATTAAATGAGTTTATTTAATTAAATTTATGTCAATAAGTAATATATAGTTTTTACATATTTATAAATTTAATTCACTTAATTTATATATAATTATAAATTTAAATAATTTAGAAAATCTTAAAAGTTAAAATATCATAATTTTAAAGTTTTAAGTAGTTTAAGAGATTGAATTACATCTCACATTTGGACTTAGAGCCTCTTTTAATCGAGATGAGATAGGTTGTTTGAAAATTTATGTTCAAAATATGTGGGTTTTTTTCTTCTCTTAAATACTTTTGACTCACAAAATATATGTGGGTTTTTTCATTCTCTTAATTACTTTTAACTTATTTTTTGAAAAAATTAATTTTTGTGAAGGTGGTATAGGGCTGCAAATGAGTCAAGTCGTTCGTGAGCTGCTCGCGAGCCGCTCGGTCAAAGCTCGGCTTGAGCTTGGCTTTGATCGAGTTCGAGTCGAGCTCGAGCTGGCTCGTTTAATATTCGAGTCGAGCTCGAGCTCATATAATACTTGTTCGATGGCTTGTCGAGTTTTTTCGAGCATGATATTATATAATATATATATTTATTTAATTAATATAAAAAAACTTAAAATTTAAAACAATTCTTTTTTTTCTCTTTTTTCAAAGCCTATATAGAAAGCCCACAATCCACATTATTGTATTCTATTGTTAATTTGTCATAAAGCAAAACCCTAATTTATGTATCAAATCTTTAGTCTCTTCTTTCTTCCGTCTTCACCTCTTCTTCTTCTTCCACTTCTTCGTCTTCCACTTCTTCTTCCTTTTCTTCTTCCACTTCCTCTTATTCCGTCTTCACATTCATCATCACTTTCACTCATTCATAATAGGTTAATACATTTTTTTATGTTATTTCTCATCTACACTATTTCTCTCATTCATTCGCAAGAAATCTACAGGTAAATTAAAATCTATTTCATTTCTACTATAACTATTGCTCATACTATTAGATAACCTTGATTTTTTATTATAAAAAATTTATGCTTATATAAATCGTGTTCATAGATCTATAGAAAAATACAATTATATATAGTTCAATTAGTCAAGAACAAAATATGTTTACAATTTGTATTAGGGTTAGATTGGTGATAGAAAAAAAGTTCGAAGAAAATAAAAAAAAAATATTAATATATTATATATAATAAAAGATAAAAAAATATTAGTATATATTTTATATATATTATGAAGAGATAAAAAATGTTGGTATATATTATAATATGTTGAGAGAGAAAATGAATTTAAAAGATTAATACTATATTATAATATAAATATAAATTAATAGATTCTGACTATAAATAAGTTAATAAATTATTATTATATTTTTATCCAAATAAGAAATATATATATATATATATAATATTTAATAGAAAATAGATTTTTTTTGTATCTCCCCTTAAAGTAAGTTAAATTTTAGTTATTTTTTTTTAACATGTATTTTTTATATTAATTATTTTGAAGCTTAAACATTTCATATTATTAAATGCAGGTAATTGTACTTGTGTTATCGGCTTTGCTTGAAGAAACGTGACTTAAGAAATATTAATATATTAAATGTTCAAACAATTTATATAATTTTGTACTTTGATTTGAAATTTTATATTTTAGAATTTTAATTAGTAATTGTGTTAATTAGTAACTGCGGTTTGATGCTTTTTGGATTATCATATTTTTGGAATTTTAAATAGTTATGACCGTTTCATATTTTCATTTTAAAATATTATGTTTTAAATGTTAAATATGTATGAAAGTTTAATTTTTCATTTATAAATAAATTTTGGTTTGATTTCGAGTTTGATTTCGAGTTTGAGTTCGAGCTTGAGTTCGAACTCGAGCTTGAGTTCGAGCTCGAACTTGAGTTCAAGCTTGAGTTCGAGCTTTTCGAGTCGAGTCGAGTTTATAGGTAAATAGTCGAGCCGAGATCGAGCTCAAATTTATAAACTCGTTCGAGCTCGAGTTCGAGTCGAGCTAATAAATGCTAAATCGAGTCGAGCTCGAGCTCAAGCAAATTCGAGCTCGACTCGACTCATTTGCAGCCCTAAGATGGTACATAATGAAGACTATCATTTGAAACAACAGATTTGATCCTTTTTATCTACCAAGAACTATATTAATGAAAAATAAATATTTATTATGAAAAATTAATTTTTGTGAAGGTGGAACATAATGGAACCAACAGATTTGACCATTTTTATCTACCAAGAGCTACATAAAAGAAAAATAAATATTTATTATGAGTAAGTTTTATAATCTTAAATAACTTTTAAAATATTATAATTTTACAATTTTATAAAAAGTTAATTAATATAATTTAAAGTAACTTTTACCATTTTAAATTTATGGTGATAGAATTTTTATGATTATAAATTTATAAATATCTTGGAATTTATGTAATAAAACAAATTTATATTTATAAATTAAAAAAAAAAATTATTATCTAAATAAATAAATAAATATTATTAATTTTGTAAATAATTTTTTTATAATTTTATTTTTTTTATTAATTTATATTTAAATATTTAAATACAGTATATCTTAATTATATATATATATATATATTATATATATATATATATAATTAATACTTTTCAAATTAAAGGAAATACTGAATTTTCAAATCAATGAGATTGTAAGTAATGGTCCTAGTCCATTGGGCTTAATGGGCTTATTCTGTGTCGAGCCCGTAAGAGATCCAGGGAAAATGGGAGGACCGGCGTTTATCTCACCGGAGCGGCGGACGATGGCGACTAGGGTTGGCGTTCGTGGCTGCTTCTCGCGTCTGTATGAACGATGACGACGAGTTCTGAATCGTAGATATGTGTATAATGAACGTAAGAGGATTGGAAGACATTTTTGTACCATTGTTGCATAAATCCATAAGCATAGCAAAATTGAAGAAGCTACATTCCCAAATTATAAAATTCTCTCTATCTCAGAGCAACTTCTTGGTCACAAAAATGGTTGATATTTGTGATCGAAATGACAATATTGATTACGCAACATTGTTGTTCAAGCAGATGGTCTACCCAAATAGCTTCTTGTACAATGCAATGATCAGGGTTTATACCCGTAACACTTCATATCTACATACGATCAATGTGTACAAACAGATGCTAAAAGACCATGTTTTTCCAGTCGAAGTCACCTATCCATTTGTGATTAGGTCATGCGCAGGTCTATTAAACATTGAAATAGGAAGGCAAGCTCATGGGCATGTACATAAATATGGGTTCGATTCCAACACAATAATTAAGAATTCTTTGCTTGACTTGTATGTGAAATGTGGGTCTTTGATTGATGCACATAACCTGTTTGAAGAAATGCCTGATAGAGATGTGGTTGCTTGGAACAGTCTAATTACGGGACATATAAAGTTGGGACATGTCAGAAAGGCAATGTCTATATTTGAGGAAATGCCTGATAAGACAATCGTATCTTGGACGGTTATGATTTCAGGGTACATCGGAATAGGGTGTTTAGCCGATGCACTGGATGTTTTTCGACGAATGCAGAAAGCAGGCGTGAAGCCTGATTGGGTTAGTTTGGTTACGGTTTTGCCAGCATGTGCCAAATTGGGAGCTCTTGAGCTTGGGAAATGGATTCACTTTTATGCAGAAAGGAATAATCTCATGATCAACACTTGCATATGTAATGCTCTTATAGAGATGTATGCAAAGTGCGGAAGCTTGAATCAAGCCCGACAGGTATTCGATAAAATGATGCACAGAGATGTGATTTCCTGGAGTACAATGATCTCGGCCTTAGCTAATCATGGTGGGGCTCGCGAAGTTATCGAGCTGTTTGAGGATATGAAGAAGACTAATGTTCAGCCAAACGAGATAACATTTGTTGGTCTTTTATCGGCTTGTGTCCACGCAGGTCTCCTGACAGAAGGTCTGAATTACTTTGAATCAATGAGAAAGAACTACAGAATCGAGCCGGGGGTCGAGCACTATGGTTGTTTGGTTGACCTTTTAGGCCGCACAGGCTGCCTTGATCAGGCTCTTGATGTTATAAAGAGCATGCCTATGGCCCCCGACTCTGCAATTTGGGGGTCCTTATTGAGTTCGTGCAGAACTCATGGGAACCTTGAAATGGCTGTTATTGCGATGGAACAGCTTCTTGAGCTGGAACCGGATGACACTGGGAATTACGTGTTGCTTTCGAATATATATGCTAATTTACGAAAATGGGATGGTGTTTCCAGAATGAGAAAGCTTATTCGAAGCAAGGGGATGAAGAGAAGAACACCTGGGTGTAGTCTTATTGAGATCAATGATGTTGTTCAAGAATTTATATCAGGCGATGATTCAAAACCTTTTTCTGTTCAAATCTATGAGATTCTTGATTTGCTGGCTATTCATCAAACTGAAAATAAGGATACTGAATTACATCTTTGAGAAATTATTGTTCAAGAATTTTATATAGGTGATAAGATTCCGTTTTCTTATTTTGAGAAAGTTAGCATCTGAATACCGATTGGTGAAGAACAATTTCAAATTAAATGTTGGGCTACGCGAAGCAATTGAGAAGAATCCAATCAAAACATGAAGCACAATAGAATTAAACTGTGTCTGAAGAGAAAATATGGGCGATACGAAGATGTAATGACAAGTATTTCAAATTTTGATGTATTTTTTTTATGTTTATTTGTTTGAAATGTTGTATAGTGTATTTTATTGTGTTGTTCATAAAAACGCGTAACCAACTCTAGGGTTATTTTGATCATTGAATCAAATGTTACATTTTCTATTTAGAAAAAGAAAGAAGAATAAGAAATCTAGATTATGTTAAATAAAAAGGGGAAATTTGATCAAATAACCTGATGGTAATTTATTAATTTTATTGCGCTCGTGGTAATTTTATTTTTTTTGGACGATTTTGTCCTTGTCGCGAAACGCTAAGTGACTTAGCGTTTCGCTAAGTGAATTAGGTTTAGTATAAATACTCTAATTTTTCATTTCTTTCATTTTCTTTCTCTCTCTTCTTTTGTTCTCTCTTTCAAGGCGGCGACGGCGGCAACGGCGGCGACGAAGGCGACGGTGCTTATGCAGATACAGATTTGATTCATATTCAAACCTAGGTATTTAGGCGACGATGCTTCTTTTCTTCATTTTTTCAAACCCTAACTTTAAACCTATTGTTATATAAAATAACCTGTTCTTATTTGGTTCATATTGATTTATATTTGGTATTTGATTCATATTGGTTCATATTTGTGGTTCATATTGGTTCATATACGTCGATGATAATATTTGCAGATAATCTCGGATCATATGAGTTCCGTTTCAGGGAAGTTTCTCCAAGAACTTACCGTTTCGCTAAGTGCTTGCCGTTTCGCTAAGTGCTTATCGTTTCGCTAAGTGCTTACCGTTTCGCTAAGTGCTTACCGTTTCGCTAAGGACTTTTCGTTTGGTGAATTGTGATACACTATTTGATATTAAATTATGTTAAAACTACATACATAAACATGAGTTGTCTTAGCTCAGTTGGTAGAGTGTGTTTCTTTTAAGTATGTGGTCGTGGGTTCGATTCCCACAGACGTTGTTTTTATGTTTTTTTTTTTTACTTTTGCATAAATCAAATTCTCATTTGTAGAGAAATGGTTATGTTTATCCAAGGACTTATCGTTTCTCTAAGTGCTCAGCATTTCGCTAAGGTGAGACTGAGCTCAGGATTCCTAAAGGCTCCAGTTAAAGCCATAAACCCTTTGATGGTTGCAAAAGCCTCAGGTGGAAAGTTTACATGTTATGTATCATGTATGTATGTAATGTAAGAAAATAAGAATAGAATTGAAATTTGTTTGTTTGATTGATTGTAGTTTCGAGAGGGATTGGAAAGATCTGAACGTGATTGGGTTTGGGTTGATCGGATGGTTAGCACCTTCCAGTATTCCGGCGATCAACGACAACAGTTTGACCGGACTCTTCTTTTCCAGCATTGGGACTGAGCTTGCTCACTTCCCAACTGGCCCTGCTCTCACTTGGCACATGAGATTGTTCTTGGCATTGACTTTTGGACAAATTGGATTCAAGAGTAGGACCGAAGATTACTTCAATAAAATAAATTAATTCTAATTAAGAAAATAATAATATGTAAAAAGTGAACTACTTTCTTTGGATATTTGTTAATGAATGTTTAATTTGCTTTTGTTTCATTTCTTTCAATACTATTTCATTTATGCAAAAGTAAAAAAAAACAAACATAAAAACACCATCTGTGGGAATCGAACTCACAACCACATACTTAAAAGAAACGCACTCTACCAACTGAGCTAAGACAACTCATGTTTATGTATGTAGTTTTAACATAATTGAATATCAAATAGTGTATCACAATTCACCAAACGAAAAGTCCTTAGCGAAACGGTAAGCACTTAGCGAAACGATAAGCACTTAGCGAAACGATAAGCACTTAGCGAAACGGTAAGCACTTAGCGAAACGGCAAGCACTTAGCGAAACGGTAAGTTCTTGGAGAAACTTCCCTGAAACGGAACTCATATAATCCGAGATTATCTGCAAATATTATCATCGACGTATATGAACCAATATGAACCACAAATATGAACCAATATGAATCAAATACAAAATATAAACCAATATGAACCAAATAAGAACATGTTATTTTATATAACAATAGATTTAAGGTTAGGGTTTGAAAAAATGAAGAAAAGAAGCATCGTCGCCTAAACACCGCACCGTCGCCTAAATACCCAGGTTTGAATATGAATCAAATCTGTATCTGCATAAGCACCGTCGCCTTCGTCGCCGCCGTCGCCTTCGTCGCCGCCGTCGCCGTCGTCGCCGCCGTGAAAGAGAGAACAAAAGAAGAGAGAGAAAGAAAATGAAAGAAATGAAAAATTAGAGTATTTATACTAAACCTAATCCACTTAGCGAAACGTTAAGTCACTTAGCGTTTCGCGACAAGGACAAAATCGTCCAAAAAAAACAAAATCACCACGAGCGCAATAAAATTAATAAATTACCATCAGATCAAATAACCTCATCTTTGAGGTTATTTGATCAAATTCCCCAATAAAAAGACTACATTTTTAGCAACAATTTGTTATAAGACAATAAAACTATACTATTCAAGTTTAAACAATAAAAGAAGTGATGAGGTTGTTCTTTATATTATAATCAAAAGCTTTATCTTCTTCTATCACTCGTTGTCTTTCCCTCCAAAATTTCTATGACGAGCGCCTGCAGAATACTAACTTCATCGTGTTTCTTTCTCAATCGGCAGCCATTTGGTACTCCGACCCATGAAAGATTTTCCTTTCCCATCAAAACCCAACATAAGTTATCCTTCAGAGCAGAAATCGGAACCAACGACGAAACAACCTCCAATTCCCCGAAGGGAACCGACATGGATGGACCCAAAAGATACAGTGGCGGTAAAGTGAGAAGAAAGTCATCACACGGTACCTCTAGAAGGTCCGCTTTGAAGAAAACATTCAGTCAGGAGCAGGTTGTGTTCGATGGGCCTATTTCTGATGAACCTGTTGTTGGCATCATCGGTGGAGGGATGTCCGGTCTTGTATGTGCTATGTATTTGGAGAAGAGGGGAATCCGGTCGACAGTTTTTGACACGGTATTGTAATTTTGAAACTTCTTTAGTAAATACATGTATTGACAGGATTATATTTTTGTAGGGAAATCATGGGTTGGGAGGAAGATTGGGGACTAGAACGGTGGATGAACAACAGTTGATGTTTGACCATGCTGCGCAGTTCTTCACTGTAAGTGATCCTCAATTTGCAAAGTTGGTTGATGGATGGCTTAAGATGGGTCTGGTACGACAATGGGAGGGAGCAATTGGGGAGCTTGAACCTGGTGGTGGATTTCTTCAACTTCCTTCTTGCTCTCCGAGGTATATAGGTGTTCAAGGAATGAGGCCTCTTGCAAATTCAATACTTTCTCAGGTATTTTCAAATTTTTTTGTGGCTTGACCTGTTTTGTTTTGTTCTTCACTCTTAAATTGGTTTTAACAAATATTTGTTGCAGACTTCCATGGTGGAGGTGGTAAGACCTTCTTGGATTAGTAAGCTTGAACCGTACAATGGGAAGTGGCATTTGAGTGAGAATGGAAAGCCTCATGGAAAATTTGATGCCATTGTTATTGCTCATAATGGTGATTCTTCTTTAATCACTTATTAGTTTTCCCTCCATTAAGATTTTCCAGATGTCTTCATCATAACATCCTCAAATTAAATATTGTTTATAGAGATGTAGGCAAAGATGAAATAGAAAAGAGGTAGAAGTGGAAGGCTAAATTGCGTTTGATAAAACTGAATACTTAATTAGTTGCACTTGATTTGTAAGTTGGTTTGATAAAAGGTGGGACTAAGGCCGAGAAAGTACTTAAAGACTATCTTTGATTCATTTTCAAGGATTAAAGTTGTCTTTTGTAAACTCTTACTATATTACTGAATTAAGCAAGATTTTATTTTTTAATAAAGGGTCAGATTTTGTTTTTTTAATAAAGTGTAAACTTTTCATTCATGAGAAAATTGTTTGAAAATAAGCACTTCATTCTTTGATTCATAAATGCATCTGATCATATACTATGGTGTTTTGCTATGCATCATCACCAGGAAAATGTGCAAACAAATTGCTTTCATCATCAGGTTTGCCACTTATTGCGAAGCAAATGAAGGTAAATTTCTGAACTGGCCTAATAAATGTGTACAATATACATTTCTTTAGGGTTTCTTCACTTTTGGGGGGTTATATATTTGCAGCGGTTGGAATTAAGTTCTATATGGGCTCTTCTTGCTGCATTTGATGATCCTCTTCCTGTCCCAATGACTGGTGATGGTGCACCTATGGAAGGAGCTTTTGTGAAAGGAGTTGATTCTATCTCTTGGATGGCAAACAACACAATGAAATTATCACCAGCTCATAAAGGTGGACCTCATAGCTGGACATTTTTCAGCACTGCCACCTTTGGTAAAAAAAATAAAGTTCCTCAGGTTAGTTATATATTATATGTGAAAAGGCTCAATCTCTTTAATGAATTCTTTATTCGTTGATAAGAATAATTTGTGTGTTAATTATTAGGAAAACATTCCAACTGTAACTGCAGAGAGAGTTAAAGCATTGATGCTTGAGGGTGTTGAGATTGGCCTAGGACTGCCTAAAAGCTCACTTAATATCCCCATCTACACTCGATTGCAGTTATGGTATGTATGGATGAACTACTTTACTGCAAGAATAAATTTGACGTTATCTATTATCAAGTTTGAGTCGTATTTTCCTTTTCATATATCAAGGAAATGTAATTGACAGACTAATGGGAGCATAATTGCACTTCTTTTACTTTATTTGCTCAGTTTGGTTCTTGTAGGTTGGAAGTTGCTATATCAATTTTGTTTCTATTTAAAATTGTGTAGGGGTGCTGCTCTTCCAACTAATAGTCCACGTATCCCATGTATCTTTGATCCTCAAGGAAGGGCGGGAATATGTGGCGATTGGCTATTGGGTTCGAGCCTAGAGGCAGCTGCCTTGAGTGGCATGGGCTTAGCTAACCATGTAGTATTTCATAGTCCTCTATTTTCTCCTTTATCTGCATCTTTTGTACTTGAAAATTATTTTTAACAGCATTGAACATTTTGGGTAATGCAGCTTGCAGATTACTTTGGAAGTGATGGTTCATCCCCAGAAGAGTTTGCAGTTGGCCTACATAATGAATTTTGGCCTCTTGATGGGAAAGATATTGGGCAATTTCCTGGGTTAGAATCTAGTGAACTAACAGATAAGGTTCTTGCGATTCAAGCTTAGATTTTCAACACTATGATTAGAGGTATGACTAGCATAGCTAAAGCTTCTCTTTTATTATTTCTTATGTTGTTTTCTTATTTATTGTTTTGTTTTTTACTTATCTTTTGTAACGTTTGAACGCATCTTGCGTTCTTTTCAATAAAAGTTGACATTTTTCAAAAAAATATATTTATAAGCTAGAATTGCTGCTTCAACTCAGTATTGCATAACAGATGTTAAAACTATTTAGAAAAAGAAAAAAAATGAATAGTTAAATGTAGTTGGTTTTGAAATGCAGAAATTCCATGTTATTTATATATATTAGTAATTTGTAAATGGTTATTGACTTTGATTTTTCTGTAATGCAGCTTGCATGCATCTATAACTTTGTTGCTGGGGGGTGAACGTCTGCAAATTGAAGGACATGATGATTTTTGCAGAACTTTCTAGGTCGGGTCCAATGTTATTTGCCAACAAGTTTTGACAATATTTTTTGTTGCAAATCTTCACATGAGACAACTGAGGGAAGATGTATGAATCATGTAGACAGTCCTATTTCATTTTTAAGGTTAATTATGTTGTTACAAACTATCTTAGAATTATACAAACTTAATTTAAAAATAGACATGAAGCTTTCTAAAAACTCGGTTTGATCACTCAAATAACCAAAAATCGACATAATTTTTATATCAAAACTATGAACAAAACCAACCACACTACAACTATCTATCTTCAAGGCAAATTGAATGACTGTTGTTATTACATAAGAAGATGTTAAACTAGAATTGAAAATCCATAAAACTTTTTATAATATCAAAATAATGCAATAAAGATACCTACCAAGACATGAAAGTGATATTGTTGGAAATTTTAAAAAAAGAAACAAAAAAAACTATCCTTAGGTTGTCTGGAGCTTCCTGGAGTAGGAGAGAACCATTACAAATTCCTTAGCCGAGCTGCCCACAGAAGCTGAAACCTTTCTCGATGTGGCAGAAGGTGTTTGTAGCCAGAGATCCAACACATTCTGCAGTTGTAATGTTGGAAGGACTCGATTGCCTTGGCATGTTATCTCTACCTGCAAATTATAATAATAATGAAAAAAAACTGTAACATTCAGTGAAAAACAAAGTTGGAGTTGGATGAACTCGCCTCAGCTTCACTTGTTAGATCAAGTTTCTTCATTAGATACTTCTGAATGAAGGAGACGGGCAAATTACCATCCCTATTCAGGAGAGGAAAACTAAGGTCAATATCATTGAAAAAAAATGCCTTGAGAAAGTAAAGAAAATGAAAGAAATAAAAAGACATTAGACCAAGAACAAAACAAACTCAACCATCACACATTTTCCATATATTTAGATTAGTGAAGAAAATCAATGGCCCAACCTAACCCTAGATATATCATTCATAACTGCCTCGATCCTCCATTCTTAGATAAATCTTGTTCAAAAGCACCAGAAAATATCTTTTCGGGGCCTCAATTCCCTGGTCTTCCACACATCCTTCCAATGCGTCTCACGGCTCACTTCAACATACACACCTTGGGCACCTATTTCTAAGCTCAGTTTGTGATACACTAGTTCATCAAGCTCAGACTTCTGGACTGCATTGTACCCACACAGAACCATCACTTCATCACTCAAGCCATACACATCCAGCCAATTCTTGAGAGCATATACTTCACTTTTCTTCATTGTCGAGTTGTGTTGGTTGATAACTCCTTCCTCACCGACCGTACAAGTCCCGTTTTCTCGCCAGAGCCTTCCATAGTAAGCTGTGAAACTAGGGTTCTTCAGCATTCGCATCTCTTTTTGAACTGCCAAGTCACCTGCAGCACACTCCCTCATCTTGGAGACAACCCTGCAGAGCAGTTCATGGATCTCCTCACAGCCTAAGAAACCAACCTCAGAGCCTATCCTACCCTTAACTTCTTCATAAAACCGGTTCATCCTACCATAATCAAAGAATCCTGATTCTCTCATCAAACTATCACCCACAGAACAATCTTCACTACCCCAATTACGGTTCATTTCCTTGTTCGCTAGACCTAACTCATCCGATACGTGGAGAAGCATATTCCGCATCTCAAGTCCCGCACCCCAATCACAAACTAGCTCACCTAATGAACACGCAATATAGGTTGGCTCACTTACCGAATCTGTCTTAGCCAGCTTTGAGCCCATAAACAAACTCTTACAACCCCTAGTTTCAGGTACATCCAAAGTCATCCGAAAATCACTTACCCCGAGGATGTCTAACCCATCCAGCCAGCTACACAACCCATGAGTTGCCCTAAAAGCACGGACAAGGTCCTGAACTGCCCCCAACTTACAAGCCAAAACCACAAGAGCATTCCACCAACTCTCCGGCGATGGAATCACCCTTTTCATCAACGAGATGCGATCCCTCCCCATGAATGTAACATCACACTCAGGCAGGGATATCCTGCTGTAAACGCATGGAACATCATCAAGTCGGGCAGCAACAGAGGGGTACTGCAGTGAGCATAGCATGGCCACTAAGGCCTCTTCATTGTTCAAGCAGTCAAGGTCAATAAAGCAAGGCTTATGCCCTAACTGCCTCACTTTAGCCTTCATGTCACCTTTAACATAAACAGGCATGATCTTGGGGCCTAGAACTTTAGCACCTTCAACCGAGTAAGCCACACTTATAGTTCGGAGTATCAAGACCCCTTTTAAGAACAGAAACGTGTAGTTTTCCCCACTTGAGAGGCCATCCAGTATTCCGCCCATTTCTATCTGATCAAATTGGGACAGAACGAAAAGTTCAAACCACTCAAAAAGCAATATGTCCAGGCTCGGGTCAATCCACCCTACTTGTTCCTGTCCTCTACCTGTTATAGGTTCTAAGAAGAGCGTGCACCCATCCTGGAACCATTTTAACTCAGTGGTCCTCTTTCCAGACAGATCACGTTCGCCCAGGCCGCTCATTTTCTGAATGTGATGATGTACATTGATAGTCGGGCACCCTGTATGGAACTTACCCAACACAGGCCCCTTATGTGTGGTTATGATTGCCCGTTCTTGCAGCGGGTACAACAAGTCGTTCAACTCTTGGCCAGTATACGAAGGCATCTTCAAAATACAGGAATGTTGTGGTTGATATAATACTAATGCTGGAGAGAATGCTTAAATTTGATATATTTTAGGATGATTAAACTATTAGAACGAAGGCTGTAATTTATAGGCAAATACTAGAATAAATGACATTACAACTTCCTAAATAAACATTAATATGTCTTTATTGAGAAGGCAAACCATCTTTCACTTGGAGTAATGGATCATGGGAAGGCAAAGGGACACTTTAGGAATTGACATTATTTGTATTCCACAATTAACATACATCAAATATGAATTCAAAAGGAAATGATTGCAAACAAATCATAGCAATGTGGTGTTAGAAGACTTACTTTACCCTCAAATAACCTGCTGGGATCTGTGGCAAGGCATCAATCTCTCGCCTGAAAAATCCCATCAAGAATTAAGGTATAGGCCTTGTTCATATAACCTTTGTTCGTTTTGGGTTACTAAAAAGCGAGTTATTGGGGTAAATACACTTAAAGGGTATAAATATATATTTAAAAATAAAAAGTACAAGTTATTTTGGTTGAGGATTTGAATGATGTTATTGATGAGAGGATGTAAGATGAAATTGTGGGTTATTTGAGATTACTTTTAAATAACCCAAAACGAACAAGGCCATAATTTCGGATTAACTTAATCTTTATAAATAAAAGACCATCTTACTGGTCTCGTGAGGCAACTAAAGAGAACCAAATTGGACAGTTTGGTCTGTTTTCTTTAGCTCCCTTAATGCTAATCATAGATTGTCCTGAGGAGGAACTCAGTAGTCCACCAGATGCATTATTTCGATCATGCAATCTTTTGCGTTTAACAGGTCTTCCGTGAACTGGGTTTAATTCGTTGTTAATCTTGTTATCCAGCTGAGATTTAGATTTTTGCGGTTGTTCCTTTATTCTGGTCTTAGACAGACGTACATTGTCGTAGTCAGGAACATCAGGAAGCTCAAGTTTCCCTGAGAAAGGCGAATCTTGATGACACAATTTGGAAGGCTTGGTCCTGTTTGCGGCTTCAACCAGACAGTTCAATGGTTTCCATAAATCAACATTCCTTTCCCATGTCTGAACATCTTTAGCTACTTCTTTATTAAGTGTTTCTTCTTGTGGGGAAGGGTTTCCAGGAGAAGTGTTCTTCTAAACAAACAAACAAACCAAATTATTCATCCTATGAATAATAGTGAATCCGATGATGAAAAAAAAAACAAAAAAGTTGAAAATCTTTTCAATACCTGTAACTTATCAAGAAAATCTTCTGAAGGAGCAGATTCCTTAATAGAGGAGGATGGCCCACGAAAATTCATCTTTCTTAAGGCAGGTTTTGCTGTCCGGCCTGTGAAGACAATATGCATAGGAACTTTAGGAGTAGTTACAACCAACGATGACAAAGATCTCTCCTTTCTCTTGACTGGAGGTGAAACTGAAGAGGGTAAAACAACTTGAGGAGTCTTTGACTGTCTTCTTTTGTAAGGGAATATTTTAGCTCTTATATCCTGCAAACTATGGTCTGGTCTGCATATTTTCAAAATTAATGGATATCAGAATAGATCACCTTTCCCTACATGTATTTGAAAAGAGACGGATTATATCAAAGCGATATATATATGCTTGTGTATAAAATGAATTGCCTGCAAATCTAACAATGAAAAGACATCCAATGAGAAAGCTTCTAGATTCCAACTAGGGATCTGATTACAAGGCCAGTGTCACATTTGGGCTGTTTTGGTTTAAAGGAAATTCATGTTGATAGTGATCCAGAAAAATCAACATTTGTTACGTTTGTAAAATGACACAATGATGTAAAATATAATTTGATTGTGATCTAAAAATTAATTTGATCATGATGAGAAAAAAGTCTATACCAAATGAAGCAAAAAAATACAATCATCTAGAAATGAATTGTTTGTCAAATGAAGCAACAAGTATCACACTATAATCTCCCTCTTAGTTCATAAAGTAATTTCATCATGATCTAGTAACAATCTTAAACAGAACGAACAAAATCACTTTTGATTTTAAGTTTTGACGATTTTCAAATGAGATTGTGAAAAAACATTAGTTTCAGATAATCAATCTAAACATGCGTAAAAGCTGGAATGTCTCATTGAGAGAGAGATCACATGCCTGAGTTTATCCACGGGCACACAACCAAGATCAACATTGCATACTGGACAGGAATCCACATCTTCATCAGACAGTTTTTCATATATACATTTCCTGCAAACTGGTCAAAATCCACAACCCAAGTATTATTATAGAGTATCTTCAAAAGAAAAACTATAAGCTAGTTATTGGTTTACAAAGAGTAATGATTTTTTTAAATAAAATTAAACGCAGGCCATTTGGTACAAAGATGGTCATCCTGCTCACTGGACATTTGCCTCGAATATCTAATCTTTACTTCAAAGTATCCTCAATTTTCAGTGGGTCATGCCTCGATCTGTTGTGGAATTTTGGGCTCAAATGATAGGATGGTGTTTGGGCTTAATGGAAGATCATCACCCTCATTATGTGGTGCACGATATGAAAAGAGTTCAAGAAAATGACACTCCGTGGTAAGAGAGTGCTGAAAAAGAGGATCAAGGTCTTCTTCCTAAACACATTTGCTTCAATATAAAATGAAGAATTAGCACATAATGGGATTTCTTTGAATTGGATCGTAATCTAATTTTTACTCTTTGTTATTGTCTTTCCGTTTTCTGTTTTCCCTTTGACTGTAAGAATGATCACATCTCACGTTCATAAACTTTTCCAATACAAAGTTGACTCTCTTTTTTTCCGCTGCCCTTTTTACCAGTTTAGTAAATATCAGTTTCTCTTGTCTCAAAACTAGGCTCCTTCACCTCTCATCTACATTTCTTCTATAAATCTTCAGCTCTGATGCCACTGTTGTAACTTACCAGCCTAGAAATCTTGAAGTTTGAAGAAATGTGAAATGGAACTACAAATTACAGGCTCAGTCTTTGTCCTAAGAGAGAACTGGCTCTGAATCAGACAGACAACTCATATGAACTAGAAAAGATGAGCCAAGTAAAAGAGAAATGAGAAATGGATCTACATTCCCCAACATAAGCTTAAAATCATCATAATCTTGTCATGCACACAGAAGGCAGAATAGCATTCATAAGGCTAATCTAGAGACAGTGTTTTGCATGATGATCAAACTCAAAAGAAAAGACATATGATACTTTTCTTTCTTTTTTTGGAAAAGATAATCTCATTAAAACCTGCAGAAACAGAGATCGGATAGTCCACATGAATGAGTACAAACAAAAAGGGGCATGAGGCCAAAAAATGGAAAAATAAAACGAACAAAAAATCACTCACATGCAAAAACGAAACAATAACCACAATGAAGAAAAAAACAGTATGGTACTTGATATATATCCCTTGTTGAAGACATATGGAACAGCTAAAAAATCCTAATATTGTGAAAAAAACACACTGTTTTGACAATTTCTTTGTTCATTCATATGTAGTTGAACACTTGAACATGTTTACACGTGCTTATAATTGATTCAATCCAGAAATACCATCTTACTTACAGAACATGAGTGATGCTACTACCTACCTCTTCTCGTCTGACATAATCGAAACCCAATTTCATGAACTCAATACACAGAGAAGAAATCAATTGAGCAGATGAAATAACAAAGGGGAAAACCCATAAAGAAACAAACTATAATACGCAAAGTAATAAAGAAGAAAAAAACAAGAAGATGATGAAAACAAGGGAGACTCTAAAAACCCAATTCTTACATCAAATTCAGTATAGCTAAAATAAGCAAAAGAAGAATGTGCTGGTTTAAAGGAGGGACTCACATGTGTGAAGACATAGCGAAATAGTAGTAGCTTCTCTCAAGAGCATGTTACAAAGAGGGCATTTCATGCATGCCGCCAGCGCCTCCTTCCGCACTTTCACCAACTGGCCACTCATCATCTTTCTCTTCTAATAATAATAATAATATTATCTAAAACTGCATTGAATGCGGGACAGGAGGAGGGAGGAACACACTATGTAGGATGTAGTCCAGATTCGAGGAGAAAAGATAACGATTATGGGTAAGACGCGATCTGATAAATGGAACAAGATTAAGGGATTTGAGCTGCAGATTGGAAGATGGGTTCAAATGTCAGAGCAAAAATTTACGTTGAAATTATCGGATCTATGCAGACGTTGGAGGATTGGGTTTGATCTGATCGGATCGGACGGACGTTAGAGAGAAGATGGGAGGAAGTTTCAATGTGTAAAACCATGCGTGAAGAAACGCTAAATCGCGAATTGGGAATGCCAGCCACCGCAAGCATACAGTAACAATGAATAAGGCTGTTTCAAAGTTTGGGCTTTTACTTGTCTCCATTCTCCACTCATCAAATTTATTCTTTTAAATATTTAATCATCATTAAGTAATTGTAAAATAAATATTCATTGTATAAATAATACATTAATTTTTTTCAAAGAGGCATTAAGAAAAAAAATATTATTTTGATCAAGGAATATCTCTTTTGAAAAATGGACCATTTTTAGGGTTTTTGAATTTATTAAAACTAAATTTTATGTTAGGTTTGTTATTGAACTTTTTTTTCTTTATGTTTTTATTAATCTCAAATAATTAATATTGATTTTTATGTTTATAAGAATGTGAACACTTAATTATTTTTTATTTATTATTTTAATTATTATTATTTATACAGGGTTGAATTGATTTTCACTATAAAAGTGTCTGATTTTGAATTATTTAATTATTTTAAAATATATATTATCAATTAATTATAGAACTAAAATATTTTAATAATTTAATATAAATATTTTCAAATAATTGTTTTTTTATTAAATAATTTTTTAATTGATAACCCAAAAATCAAATAATAAATCATGTTTTAAAACAAATGAATTAGTTAGAGTTAGTTTAATAAAAATGTTATTAAATTTGTTAATATATATTATTTTATCATGGTTAATATTTAAATGAAAAACCTAATAAAAAAAAGTAAAAATCATATATATATATTTATTTATTCAAATTCTATCCAATTCCAAATTTAAGGATTTATAACTAGTTAAATTAATTTTGCATTTATCATGCATTTTTAATCTCAATTGAAAATCAATACACAATAAATTATGGAATATATATAAAAATGGATGATGAACCAAATAAAAACAAGCAAAAAAAGATTTTTTATTTTTTAAAATTGAAACAAAAACAAATTAACTACTTCATTGAATTCAACTCATAATTATAAAATTGAGAATTTTCTTTCTACAGTTGATTAAAATATGAGTTCCACATATTCATAACTTTGCTATTGTTAGAAGGGAAAATCGCATTAAGATTATAAACTAGGGTCGGGGCAGTAAATTCTATAGCACATTTAATTAAAATAAAATATGATTTTAATTAATTTTTTTTAACATAAAAGGGTATAGTCTAGTTGTTCAACTTGAAAAATAAAAAATAAATTTGATTATGAGTTCAAATTTTTTAAAAAAAATATATTTTGAAATAATTTTTTAAATTAAAATTAAGATATCCAAATTTATTTTTTTTACATTTTTCTATTTGGGATGGCCAACCCAATTTTCTGTATGGACATAGAACTAGGGTTCAATTTTATTTATTGTTTGTTTGACTCAATTTTAGAAAAAAAAAATGTGTCACATATATAGTCATGAAATAAGCTGCATGCTGCAGGCCAACCACGCCACCACGAAACTGAAAAGCTTCCTTTTAATTTGTTTTTTATTATTTTAATACAAAAATTTCGTCAACAATATAAATAAATTAGCCAAATTAAATAAACTAGCATGTATCTCGTGCATTTGCACGAGTAATAATATAAAAAATCGTTAAAAAAAAATATTACAGTAAAAATTTTATGGACGGGTAAACCCACAATCCGACCCAAGTATCCATTTATTCTCACATATATCCAAATTAATCACAGTTCTAGACTTTCAAACATTTTAAAAATTAAGCAAATATTATATATATATATATATATATATATATATATATATTAGTTAAAAAGTTGAACTTATATTATTAAAAGTTGAACTTATATTGTTAATATAAGATTTGTTACAATATTATATAATATGTAAATAACTACGTGTAAAACACTTCTTTTCTCTTGTTAAAAACTGTATTGGATTAGGATAGGAATGATGAAAATGTGAGGAAAGACCCATTAATTAACATTTAATTAAAGGACAATCTTAACAAACCACTTTACTTCTTATTTCTATTTACTTTTTTAATAAAAACACTAATTAATTGTAAGTTCGCATATCTTTCACGAAATCATTTCTTTTATTCCATGTATTATACTTTCTTTGATATTGAAATATAATATATATAAAGATTATATTTTGACCATTTATTCAAAATGCATGCCTTAACCTTGCATGTAATTTAAGTTATTTCCTATTGACCAACAAAATATTATATTCTTTCTTTAAATAATAGTTGCCACAATCTAATTAATTTGTAATCTAGATTCAAATCAAGATAAATATTTTCTTAAGAATAATATTACAGATTATTATAGATTATCTTGCTTTTTTTGATTTAATCCAAACATTCTTATCACTTAAGTTATCTAGTAAATTATGTTTATTTATTTAATTAGAATAAATTAAATTATTTTTTGTTGATAAAAATAAAATAAAAAATATTTTGTAAGAATATGAAAATATAGTTTTAATATTTATAATAATAAAAAATAATCCATTTAAAACAATACATTGTTACCAAGTCTGAACAGAAAATTCGGCAATGTAAGTAACAGACGGAAGAATTTATTCGACCCTCTCTGTGGCTAAATGTATAACTTGCTTGGAAGGCGCCGGGAAGATGCTGGGAAATTTCTCAACTTCATTACCTATTAATAAGGTCATTGATCGACTATCGTTATCAACCCTAGACAGTAATTAGCTCCAAGAATAATATCTCACTTGTATTATCATCTAAGTTTGTCTTCATCTCTTTACTATCAACATTATCATGTTACCACCTGATCATGAAAAATGTCATCTCATTGAACCACCATACAAGCGACTGCGTAAAGCATTCAGAGTTACCTACTTCATCGTTTCCTTATCCAACACAGCCCGTCGAGCAGCAGCCGCTGCTCGAGTCCTTCCCGTTTCCGTCGATGCCGAATACCCACTCCATGTCGCACTCGATATCTCTATGGAGATCGATCGGAAAGCGCTGTCATTACTTGTGCCGGAGCGTAACATGGAGGCCCTGGCAATGTTCGGGGGAGGAGTTGAATCATTGGCTGTCGCCCTCCAGTCCGATACGAAGCTAGGAATCAGCAGCGGGGATGTGAAGAGACGGGTTGAAATGTTCGGTTCGAACACGTATGTAAAACCGCCGGTTCGGTCGTTTTTCAGCTTTGTGGTGGAGGCGTTCAAGGATATCACGATCATAATTCTCTTAGCGTGTGCGATTCTATCGCTGGGATTTGGTATCAAGCAGCATGGAATTAAAGAAGGGTGGTATGACGGTGGAAGTATTATAGTCGCGGTTGTTCTTGTAATCGCAGTCTCTGCTGTTAGTAACTATAGACAAGGAACTCAGTTTCATAAGCTGTCCGAGGAGAGTGAAGATATTAATGTTCAAGTATTGAGAGACGGAGGCCGTCGACAGCCGATCTCTGTTTTCGATATTGTCGTGGGCGATGTCATTTTCTTGAACATTGGAGACCGTGTGCCGGCGGATGGGTTGTTCTTGGACGGCCATTCGATGAGAGTTGACGAGTCGAGCATGAACGGCGAGAGCGATCACGTTGAAGTGGACGCAACCAACCCGTTTTTACTATCAGGAACGAAGGTGGCGGATGGTTATGGTCACATGATGGTAACTTCGGTGGGGATGAATACGTCTTGGGGAGAAATGATGAGTTCGATTAACCGAGATTCGAATGAGCTGACGCCATTACAGGAACGCTTAACAAAACTAACATCCTACATCGGGAAGATCGGTTTACTCGTGGCATTTGTAGTTCTTGCGGTTCTTATGATCAGGTACTTCACCGGACACACCAACGACGATCAGGGACGTCGGGAATTCACCAAGGGGGTGACAAAATCCGACGATATCATGAACGCGATGATTCGTATCGTCGCGGCTGCGGTTACTATAATCGTCGTCGCCATTCCGGAAGGTTTGCCTCTAGCTGTTACTCTTACTCTGGCTTATTCAATGAGAAGAATGATGGGCGATAACGCGATGGTTCGGAAGCTATCCGCTTGCGAAACAATGGGCTCCGCCACGACTATCTGTACTGATAAGACCGGCACGTTGACATTAAATCAAATGAAAGTGACGGAAGCTTGGATGGGGAAGGTATTATTAACAGATAACTTCCCACAAGAAGTTCTTCAATTACTACACGAAGGAATTGCTTTGAATACGACTGGAGAAGTTTATAACAAGAAGGAGATTTCTGGAAGCCCGACTGAATCAGCCATCCTGCACTGGGCAGTGTTTGATTTGGGTGCAGACATTGAAGAGCTAAAGAAACGCCATGAAATAGTCCATGTGGAAGCTTTCAACTCGAAGAAGAAACGGAGCGGAGTTTTGATTAGAAGAAACGAAAGGGTGGAAGCGCATTGGAAGGGGGCTGCAGAAATGATTCTCGACATGTGCACGAATTACTACGATCAAAATGGTGTAACTAAGTCGATGAAGAATGAAGACAGAATGCAAATCAATGGCATCATTGATGATATGGCTGCCAAGAGTTTAAGATGCATTGCTTTTGCTCATAAAGAAATTGGAAGAGTTACTGAAGAAGGAATTGAGGAAACCGGATTGACCTTATTAGCAATTGTGGGTATTAAAGATCCCTGCCGCCCGGGGGTTAAAGAAGCAGTCTTGTCCTGTAAACATGCAGGAGTAGACGTGAAGATGATTACCGGAGACAACAAATTCACAGCCACGGCGATTGCACTTGAATGTGGCATCCTGAGAGTAAACGAGGATCTAACAAACGCTGTTGTGGAAGGCTCAACGTTCAGAAACTACACCAACGAAGAAAGAATGGAGAAAATCGATATGATCAGAGTGATGGCAAGGTCATCACCAATGGACAAACTATTAATGGTGGAATGTTTGAAGAGGAAAGGTCAGGTGGTGGCTGTTACAGGAGACGGTACAAACGATGCACCAGCTCTTAAAGAAGCTGATATCGGACTCTCAATGGGGATTCAAGGAACTGAAGTAGCGAAAGAGAGTTCAGACATAGTAATCATGGACGATAACTTCACTTCTGTTGTTACAGTTCTGAAATGGGGGAGATGCGTTTACAACAACATCCAGAAGTTCATACAGTTCCAATTGACAGTAAATGTAGCAGCACTTGTTATCAATGTCGTCGCCGCATTATCCTCAGGTGAAGTCCCACTTACAGCAGTCCAGCTATTATGGGTTAACCTTATAATGGATACTCTTGGAGCCTTAGCGTTAGCCACTGAGCAACCAACAGACGATCTATTGACAAAGAAGCCGGTGGGGAGAACAGAGCCACTTATAACAAAGGTAATGTGGAGAAACCTAACAGCTCAAGCACTTTATCAAATCACGGTTCTTCTGGTTCTAGAATTCAAAGGGAGAGATATATTTGGGGTGAATGAGAAGGTGAAAGATACACTTGTTTTCAACAGCTTCGTGCTTTGTCAAGTGTTCAATGAATTCAACGCTAGGAACCTGGAGAAGAAGAACATATTCAATGGGATATTGAAGAACAGACTGTTTATTGGAATCATAGTGGTGACTTTGGTACTTCAAGCTCTAATGGTTGAGTTTCTAAAGAAGTTTGCATCTACAGAGAGATTGGATTGGGGACAATGGTGTGTTTGCATTCTGATCGGATCTCTTTCATGGCCTATTGCTTGGATTGTCAAATTCATTCCAGTTTCAAGGAAAGGTGTTCTTCTTAGCCTCCCAACAATCAGAACAATGGAAACCTGAATATCAAGCAGCAGCAGCAGCAGCAGTAAATACTTTTATAATCAAGCTTTACTTTACTTTAGTTATATTATATTATTTCTTCTGTAGCTATGAACTTCTTTAATCAATAAATGCTAAATTTTTTATTCTAAAATTCATTCTACAAGATTGATTCATCGTCTTACCTTCTTCAATGCTCGTGAAAAAGCAAGAGATCGCAATGCATGCCACGTTCTGCGATCAATAATATGTTAATCTATCGTTCTGAATCATCATCATCATTATCTGGAGAACGGACAAATTACAGGACAGATAAGAAATTGATAGATTCAAATCAGAAACAATCTACTAGAATGAAATGCAATACTAACATTATCAAATCAGTAGCTACGAGCGATAGACGATTCCGATGGGAGATGATTCGTGGTCGTTAGAGATTTGGAATTCGCCGGAGCGGATTGTTCGATCTAGGCTAGGGTTTTCATTCGAGATGATAGATAGGTTCAATGAATCATACCGGAAAAGAACCCGATGTTCACGTCCAAAAGACGCTGGAGTGCGGCGGTTTAGATTAATTTTTATTTTTTTATTCAATTGTATTAAGTAAAGTTTTTGCCGTGAATTAAATTTTCAAATTGTATAAACAAAATGATTGATTGAAGGGTTTATTTCTATCGGGTTAAACAAGCAAATTTAAATTGTAATGAAAACAAATTGTTATCTTTATATTTATAAAATTAGTTATGATAATATAAATGAAATTATTATCTAAAAAATAAAATATCTTATATTTGATTGTAAAAGTAATAAAGTCGTGTTAATTATGTTCAATAAATAAATTATAATTAAAAAAATTACAACATAATAATGTAGACTAGAGGTAGAGGTGATTGTGACGTAATATCTTTTAGGTTCCTATAGTTGGTATCATTGTATTCTATGTCCCTATCAAGCATATTTTTTTTTTTATCACTTTTTAATATTCTTCCAAACTCTCCTGGTTTATCTATAATAGGTTATTCTTATTATTTTTAACAAAAAAAAAAAAAAAAAAAAAAAAATAATGTAAAAACTTTTCATATATATATAGAGAGAAATGATTAGATGAGGGAATTTGGTGAGGGAATGACGTGGCATAATCTTATTCGCTGAAAAAATCAAATAATTTCTTATTATTTTTAACAAAAAAAAAAAAAAAATAATGTAAAAACTTTTCATATATATATATAGAGAGAAATGATTAGATGAGGGAATTTGGGAGGGAATGACGTGGCATAATCTTATTCGCTGAAAAAATCAAATAATTTCTCTCTTTCCTCCCACTTTTACATTTTTCAACCAATGAAGGTGATGCCACGTCATTCCCTCACCAAATTCTCTCACTAAATTCCCTCACTCTATCACTCCTCTCTCTTGTATTTTTTTTAAGATATATTTTCTCTTTTTTTCCAAATGAGGTAGGTGTTATATGAATGTGCTATATAAGGGTGTTGTATATAGGGCTGCAAATGAGTCAAGCCGCTCGTGAGCTGCTCGCGAGCCGCTCGATCAAAGTTCGGCTTGAGCTTGACTTTGATCGAGTTCGAGCCGAGCTCGAGCCGGCTCGTTTAATATTCGAGCCGAACTCGAGCTCATATAATGCTTGCTCGACGGCTTGTCCAGTTTTTTCGAGCTTGATAATATATAATATATTTATTTATTTAATATAAAAAAAACTTAAAATTTAAAACAATTTTTTTTTTCTCTATTTTCAAAGCCTATATAGAAGGCTCATAATCTACATTATTATATTATATTGTCATAAAACAAAACCCTAATTTCTAATGTATCAATACTCTTCATCTCTTTTTCTTCTACTTTCTTTCGTCTTCATCGTTTCTTCTTCTTCTTCCTCATCTTCACCATTTTTTCTTTCTTCTTATTCTTCCTCTATCTTCACCATTTCTTCTTCTTCTTCCTTCTTCACTATTTCTTCTTCTTTCGTCTTCATCATTACTTTCACTCATTCATAATAGGCTAATACATTTTTTTATGTTATCTCATTTACACTATTTCTATCATTCATTCACAAGAAACCTACAGGTAATTTAAATATATTTCCATTTCTACTATAGTTATTGCTCATACTTTTAAATAACTTTGATTTTTTTGTATTATGAGAAATTTGTGCTTATATAGATCGTTCATATATCTATATGGAAAAACACTATTATATATATTAATAGCGTTCATAGATCTATATAGAAAAATATTTTTAATATATATTGATCATAGATCTATATAGAAAAAAAACTATTATGGTAAACAATATTATATTATATTATATATAATATTGAAATATTAATATATTATATATAATAAAAGATAAAAGATAAAAAAAAATGTTAGTATATATTTTGTATATATTATGAAGAGATAAAAAAGGTGAGTATATATTATATATAATATGTTGAGTGAAAAATTGAATTTATAATATTAATAATATATTGTAATATATAAATAAATTAATACATTCTTTTTAATAAGTCAATAAATTCTTGTTATATTTGTACCCAAATAATTTAATTATATATAATAATATTTAATATAAAATAGGTTGAATTTGTTTTTGTCCGTATCTCCCTTAAACCTTAAAGTAAGTTAAATTTTAGTTATTTGTTTTAACATGTATTTTTTATATTAATTATTTTTAATCTTAAATGCAAGTATGTGTACTTGTGCTATGCTTGAAGAACGTGACTTAAAAAATATTAATATATTGAATGTTCAATTAATTTATATAGTATTGTACTTTAATTTTAGAATTTTATATTTTAGAATTTTGACTAGTAATTGTGGTTGAATGCTTTTTGGATTATTATGATTTTGGAATTTTAAATAGTTATAATTTTTTCATATTTTCAATTTTAAATATTATGTTTTAAATGTTGAATATGTATGAAAGTTTGATATTTCATTTTGAAAATAAATTTTAGTTTGAGTTCGAGCTTGAATTCGAGCTCGAGCTTGAGTTCGAGTTTTTCGAGCCGAGCCGAGCTTATAGGTAAATAGTCGAGTCAAGCTCGAACTCAAATTTATAAACTCATTCGAGCTCGAGTTCGAGTCGAGCTAATAAATACTAAATCGAGTCGAGTTCGAGCTCAAGCAAATTCGAGCTTGACTCGGCTCATTTGCAGCCCTACTTGTATATATCATTACTCTATATATATATATTTAAAATTGTCAATTCAAATTTCTTACCCCGAATTTTTGTAATATAAATAATTTTTCAATCTTGGTGGTTTGTTTACTCATATTTTTTTATTATATTGTCAATACTTTTTTAAGTTTATGTCCGTTCCCTTTTTAACAACAGAGAACACAAAATTTTTAAATTTAAAGTTGTTTTTACGTGTTTTCAATAATGAGTCAATAATGAGTGGTTTGATTTAATCTTTAATATGGAGGTCTCTTACATGTTTCCTCACATTATTTGTACGAGTTTTTACTATTTCGGTCATATATGTAAATTATCAATTATCATTTGGCATGACTTTTTCGGCGTTGCTTCCTAATCTTCGGCTAAGGATAATTTCAACTGCCGCTCAAAATATTTGGTAGAGATTTTTTCAATATCATTTCATTGGTCCATTCAACTTGTTCTACTTCAACATTCATCGTTTAACAACTCAAATAAGTTCAATTTTAAAGTGATCCTCAACAAATGGTTGGATCTTATTTATTGAAAAAAATAATTTTATAAATTGTTATTACAATAAAATATATATATATGTATATATATATATATATTAATTTTATAATTTTATATAACTCTCAAGAAGTAATGGCTTTATTAAAAATATATATGTCTCATACATAACTCCAAGAATTTAATAAAAATTAATTACTTATTTAAAATTGAACTCATATCAAATCATATTTAGAAAGAAAGAAAAAAAAAAAATCTGTGTAATTTCATTCTCTAAGATACATATAAGAAGGTTAAAATTCATTTTGTTTTTCTCTTACAACACTTCTTTAACATTATAAGGTGTCTTTCTCTCCCTTTTATATTTTCTTTGGTTCAATATTATATTTAGTTGTATTGGATTTGTCCTTTCAAATTTATAATTCTAATTTTTGATATATCGTTATTTGTTTGTTACTTATATTTGATCATTATTTTGGCAATTCTTTCTCGAGTCTATATTATAAAGTGTTACTCAATCAAAAATGAAATTTGCATATTTTCTTATCTTTATTTTCTCTTAATAATTTGGATGTATTTCTCATTATTTTGACCGATCTATGAATAATGACAAATTTCATTGTCTTTCAAAATATTTTGTGGAGTTTTTTTCAACACAACGTAATTGATTTATTCGTTTTATTTTACTTTCTCACTCATCTTATGATATTCAAACGAGTTTATATTTGAAGTCACCTTAAAATAAATCAAAGTTAATTTTAGATTTTCTTCATTAAAATTTTATTATTTTACAAATTTCTTATACTGTTTAACATCAAAAAAAAATTATTTAGTTTTTTAATTTTGTACAAATTATTTTTATATTATTTACAAATTAATATTTCATATATAATTTAAATTTAAATTAATGAGAATTATTTTTTATAAAAATAAAATAAAATGGTCCCACCAATGGATTAATGGATACTCCTCAAATTGGTGTCACATATTCCATCCTATTTGGTATTGTCCAAATCAACCAAATAGTTAGGTACTTTCTTTGTAATATTATTGAAATCACAATAAACTAAGATTGCTAGGTTTGTATTGTATGACATTCTTGTACCACATTGCTTAACCATCAATTAATGTATATATATATATAATTAAGAATGAAGTAGTGCACGTCACACATAATAAATTACACAAAGAAAAAACATGTGAAATTGTCTATGATTTTTCAAAAAAAACATATTATATAAGTTTCTCAATTCACACCACAATATTTGTCAATGGCTACTGTATTCTTTTCACATGAAGACATCATAAGTCTTTCTAGTATGAATGGTTGACCTTGTATATACATTATGTGCACAAATAATATATATATATATATATATAATATTATTATTTAATTTATAAATAAAAATACCCTAACTTTTTTAAAAATAAAAAATCTAACTATAATAAAATAACATTTCATATACTCTCTTATAAATAACATAATTTATGAGGTAATATTCGTTATACACTTAACTAAATTTAAAATATATTTTTATATTTTATTTTGTTTGAAACTGTTCATTATAGATTTATTTTTTGTTTGAAATTACTCTTTTTGTAAATTTATTTTTGTTTAAAATTGTTTATTATACATTTATTTTTGTTTGAATTTATATCATAAATAAATACAACCATTTAAAATATTATAAAATCGTTAATTTATGTTGAAAATATACACAAATTTATCTTATACGTGGTATATCTAAATTTTTATTCTTATAAATTTTGTTGCTGACAAAACTTTCAACTTCGTTTTGAGATTATTTCTTCAACTGAATTTTCAAACGACGATGCATTTATTATGTTTCATTTACATATTTACATACAAAGATGTTGCATGTTAAAACGATTATGAGATTGTTACTCATTTGTCTCCTTCATATTTAGATATTGTGTGTTTGTGTTGTACTCAAAAATCATCTCTAAACAATAAAAAAAATATTGATGTTAAACGAGAGAAAAATGTATGATAATCTTATAATTAAAATATTAATAATATAATAGAAAATACGAAATATAATATTATAGTATAAAACTCGTAATAGACTTAGGGATCAACAATTTTTAAATATTCTATAAATTATTTTAAGAAATAAATTTATTTTACTCTTTATAAATTAAATTTTAAATGCAGAATAATATTTTAAATAAATCTCAAATAGCAAATATTTTTTAATAAACCCTAAAAAAACATTAAAAAAATCCATGATAGAGGTGCTATTAGAAACAAATAATGTATGCAAATTATACAAATTAATTAAATATGAAAAAAAATGATTTGAAAATTGAAGTATTAACTATCACTAGTAGAAAAAGGGGCATTAGTAAGGGCTAAAACCGTTACTGAAAGCATCTAACGCCGTTACTGAAACCTATTTGTAACGGCAAACAAAACCGTTACCAATCGTTACTAAAAATTACGTTACAGAAAATATACTAGTATCAGTAACGGCGTTCGAAAACCGTTACTGATAGTCATGTAATAACAGTAACGGTTCTAGCCGTCTAAAAACCGTCACAGAAACAACACTAGTATCTGTAACGGTTATCTAAAACCGTTACAGATAGTAATGGGACAACAGTAACGGTTTTAGCCGGCTAAAAACCGTTACTAATAGACCTTAGTATCTGTAACGGTTTTAGATAACCGTTACAGATACTAGTGTTGTTTCTGTGACGGTTTTTTGTTTATTAAACCGTTACAGTTAGATTTATAGTAACGGTATTTCAAATTATTTAACCGTTACTAAACCCTAATAGATTTTTTTTTTTTTACAAATTTTTACCTATTTAAAACCTCAATCAATAACCAATAACCAAAAACCAAAAAGCACACAATCATCAATAACCAAAAACCCAAAACTACAATCATTAATTCAAAACAATAATCATCCACAAACTACAACCCATCCAAAAACTACAATCCATCCAAAAACTACAATCGTATCACAAATTCACAAAAACCATTAATTAATGTAATTCAAATTACATTCAACTAACCAGAAGCGACGATCACGAGGAAGGGGATCATCTCTAAGTAGGAGGGGCATCATCTCGAGTGGGAGGGGCAGGTGGAAGTTGATCACGGGGAATCCTGGCTAATAAGAAGTTCATCGTCGATCTCAGCTCAAGCATCTCATCCCGCATTCTCTCACGCTCCCTTCGAGCTTCTTCACGTTCATCCTCACGCTGCATCAATAACTCTTCGCGTTCCATTTCACGCTGCCTTTGTGCTTCCTCACGCTCCATTTGACGCTCCATTAAGGCTTCTTCGCGCTCTCTCCGTGACTGAAGCTTCTCAGCTTCACGCTCCTCTCGCATCCTCTGTATCTCCTCAAGTAAAAGTGCGTTTTGCGTGTCACCGCGCTGTGTGCTAGTACCACCCCGAGCATCAGGTCTAAAAGATCTAGGTGTGACACCGGAGCCCAAACCCACAACTCGCCCATGTCCCTGAGACCCGAATGCGCACTCAGCCAACTGCAATTCATTTCTATTCGGGTCTTCTTCTATAGCAGTTCGCAAGGCAGTCTACAAACACAAATTACATTCGATTACATACATACATAAAATAAATAAAAGAAATATAACTAATAAACACGACTTACCACTTTTTCTTGAATAATAGGGGGAACCTCCGGATTTGGATCTTGCAGAGTCGGTTTCTTTGTATGAGTGTGCAGAAATAATTCTGCAAAATTAGGCGACGTACCGGTAGTCTTCTCCTGTACAAATTTAATTATTAATAAAAACTTAATAACTTTATAAACTTTGTTATTCAATGATAAAACGAACCATTTGCTTCTCCACTTGAGAAAATGAGATGCTGCCCGCATGATTCTTGTACACAACATGCGACCTATTTTGCGCATTCACAGCACTTGTTTTCTGCAAATAAGAAAACATTTGTGTTTAATGAATGATTAATGTAAGAGCTATTTATAAACACATTAATTTACCGCGGCAGCAAAGACAATGACAATTTGAAACAACAAGAATTGAAATTTATGCAACCTGATTAAACAAATAAAACGCAAAAAGTGAATCAAACTAATCAAAAACGCAACCTGTTTCAATTAGTTGATCAAGCAAAAGATTTCCCCATTTTATTAGTTCCTAACCAATTCATTACTAAATAATACATGTGTACCTAAATTATTATTTTTAAAGCATAGCAACAGTAATCTTAATACAAATAAACCAATAATTAAAGTACAAAAAAGCCTCCAAAAAGTCCAATAACAGAAGAAACGGAATTCCTAAAATCTAAACATCCAAATTTACCTACTTTGTTCTATTCTTCCTTTTTCTATAATCAAACTATATATATCATCATCTTCTTCTTCAACAAGCTCAAACAAAAAAATAATCCAATAAACCAGCCAAACCATGTTTTTTTCAGCATTCTCAAGTGGCTTACCATCATTAACAAGACAATCATCATACCTAATCCTATTGAAAATTCTAGGGTTTATCAATTCTAGAATAAATGATGGTGAGTATACTCACCAGAATGAGGGCGCAGCTGCAATTGGGAGAACCAATTGGGAGAACCAAATTATGAACTAAACCTGAATGAGAAATCAGAAAACAGCCCGTCTGTTATTACCAAAATTATACAATGTCAAATAAACCTAAACGTAAATACAATAAATATATACCTGATCGGCTTGATTGATTTATCAGCTTGAAGGAACAGAGGGAAGAGTGAAGAAGAGAAGATGCGGGCGGGCAGATTGATCGGAACAGAGAAGAGGGAAGAGGGAAGAGTGAAGAAGAGAACTTACCTGATCAATTGGATGATCGACGTCTTCTACCAGCGGCGATTTCAGAGATGCAGGCGCGCGGTTGAAGAAAACGGGAGCGCGGAGAGAAGAAAGAAGAAAAGAAAAGAAAGAAAGAAAGAAGGAAAGAAAGAAAGAAGCGGGCGCGTTCGCGGGTTTTATAACTTATCTGTAACGGTTTTTATATAACCGTTACAGATACTAGGCAGAAGTTAAAAAGGCGGTTCAACATCAGTAACGGTTTATACTATAACCGTTACTAATATGCATTCCCAAAACTATACTGTGATCCAGTATCTGTAACGGTTTTTATATAACCGTTACAGGTACTAGGCAGAAGTTAAAAAGGCGGTTCAACATCAGTAACGGTTTATACTATAACCGTTACTAATATGCATTCCCAAAACTATACTGTGATCCAGTATCTGTAACGGTTTTTATATAACCGTTACAGATATTGGCAAAAAGATGAAAAGACGGCTCAATATCTGTAACGGTGTCGTTATAACCGTTACAAATATGATATCAGTAACGGTTTGTGCAAACACCGTTACTAATGTGCATTCACAAAAAGCTATAACTTAAGCCTTATCTGTAACGGTTTCCTATATAACCGTTACAGATAATAGCAGTAAAGAAGAAAGACGTCCCTCATATCTGTAACGGGTCATAAGGAACCGTTACAATTACTCTATTAGTAACGGCGTTTGTATAAAGCCGTTACTGATGTACTCTATTATCTGTAACGGTTTATATAACCGTTACTGATGTACTCATAATAGTAACGGTGTATTAAAACCGTTACTGATATAAAATATTAGTGAGGGCGTTCGAGCGCCGTTACTAGATGTCGTTACAAAAAACGTTTTTTCTACTAGTGTATTAAGCCGAAATTGGGTGTGGTTCTGAGAAATACGTGTGAAATTAAGCTGGCAAAGCAATGGTACAAGTCATCTACCTGTAAAGAGATATGCAGCTTTAACCGATTTTTATTTTATTAAAAATGAGGTGTTATAATTTATTTATTTAATAAAATATTTTTATTTAATTTAATTTTAAATATAAAAATATTATGATAATTTAATCAATTAAAAAATTAAACAGTTTACTTTCTAATTAAATAATATTTTTCTATTACAAATTTAAATAATCAAACATATAGCCAAAACAATTCACTGGACGTTTTTTAATCTTATGGATTAATATCTTTATAATTTGCTTTAATTTTGATTATTATTATTTTTTAATTCTTTAGCTAGCATTTTTGTTGCATTTTTTTTTTCTTTCTATCTATAAATGTAAAAGTAAAAAAAAAATTAATCATTTAATTTTTCTATGGAATCAAATTTCTTTCAATAAAAAAACTTCTGTATGAAACACAAAGTTGTTCTTCAAAGAATATTACAAGGAAATTCACCTAATTAAATATAAGGACTTTCAAAAAATACAAAATAATATTTGAGGTCTTCCAACAAGAAAAACACTCAAATATTTAATACAAAGTAACAAGACCAAAAATAAATTAATAAAATAAAACTCGATACAATGTGTAGTATTTGACTAGAATGTACAAATTTATTCTTACCTGCATTTCCAATACTATGTCAGAGTTCTTTGTTGACGTATAAATGGACACTTTTTTTTTTTTTGATCTTTTAAATACCTTAATTTAGTTTAGGTTTGATTTTTTTTTAAAAATATGTTATAGCTTAATTTTGTTCACTATTTTTTTTTTCCTTTTTATCTATGTAATTGAGGCGATAAATTGTCTACTGTAATGAAAAAAACATTAAAAAAATTCAATCATTTCATTTTCACATTTAAGCACAAAGTTATTCTTAGAAAATATTACAATAAAAGTTCATCTAATTAAGAATAAAAGTTTCCCAAACACACAAAACAGAGATTTGTGTAGGAACCTGTTTCATATTGGAATTTTGTAAGAATTTTACTTAAAATTTAATATTTTTCTTCTTTTCACTTACAGTTTGTTTGAGGTAGTTTTTTAAAATTCTTATATCATTTCATCACGTATTTTATAAACTTTCTTTATTAAATCATTATCATTCTAACTATTAAATCACTGATCTCATCAATTAAAATACTAAAATATTCTCATCAATTAAAATACTAAAATATTCTTACTTTATTCATATAAATTTAAATTTTAAATAAAAAAATATTATTGTAATTTAACAAATTAAAAATTTAAATATTTTTCCATGGAACAACTTTTTTTTACAAATTCTTAAAAAAAAACCTCAAATAACCGACATGAAAGAAGCCCTTAGACCTTCTTATTAGAATAATGTAAGAAAATTTGTATTAGAATAATGTAGTTACATAATTATATATGTTATGTCACAATTTATTATATTGTGATAATATCTTACAGAATTAAATTTATAAAGAAACTAATATAATATAATATTGATATTATTACAATTTATTTTACTGCGATAATATATTACAGATATATTATATTATATTCTATACTTGTCTGAGAAAATGATATTTTTTTTTTAAATCTTGTTTGATAAATACTTTAAACTAAAACAGGTTTTTTAGTTAAAATATCAAAATATAATTCTTATATTTTATTTTTGCTATTTTTAAGTTAATAAATGACGATTTTAATATTTTTAATAGATAAAAAACGATTAGATAGATAAAATGATATTTGTATTTTAGGAAACAAAATGTATGTACCTCCTTTACTCCTTTTATGCATCCAAATATCAAAAATACTTTTTATTTAATATTTTTTCTTTCAAAAATGTAGAATGATATATATCAAAATACTTTTTATTTGATTTTTTTTAATTTAAGTCAAAAAAATATTTTGTTAACCCAGATAAAACTCAAAGATAAACAAGTTCTAGATCTTACTCTTGGCTAGCTACCTCCTAAATACATATTTTGAATCTTCTTAAATATTTTAAATTGTTTTATCTTTGATTTTTTTTTAAAGTAAATTATTTTTCTTTCTATTTATCTAATTGTTTGGTTTTCTTAAAGGATTTTTTCAATAAAATAAATCAATCATTTCATTATATATCCTTTGAGATGCATTTCTTTTCTTTGATAAAAAAATTCTATATGAACTACAAAACCATTTTTGAAAAGATATTACAAAGGTTCAACTTATAAAAACAAGGGCTTACAAAAAATTACAACTAATATATAAATAGAGGCATCCAAAAGAAGCATCAACTAACATATATATACGACTATATTAAATGTGGTGAAGACACAATTACTCTATAAAATCACAAATATAATTCATTTTAATGAACTTTTTCCCAAGATTATATATGTCTGCCCAGATTGTTTTAGCTTTGATTTTTTTTTAAATGTTTTTAGCATACCAATTATACAAAATTTAAATAGTGTTATATATACAATTCTCCCTTGCGAATATATTAAGGCCTTGTTCAGTTTTGGGTTATTCAAATAATCTAAAAAATTAAACATCATTTAACTCCATTTTTATGTATCAAATTACTTAATTTATTAATCAAAATACTAAAATATTATTATTTTAAATTATTATTTTTTATTTTATTTATATATATCATTAACCTTTAAATATTTTTACAAAAAAAATCTCAAAATTATCATCGAATCAATTTTTTTTTTCTCTGTTATTTACACCCAAAATAATATGAACCCATATGTTTTTGTTTAGATATGTGAAATTAGCTTAGCTAGCTAGGTCGGCAAACAAGCAAGAAAAAGGGTACAAATATTAATCAATATCCAGCTGTAATAGAAATATGCAGCTTTAACCATTAATAATATGACTCAAATGAGACAATTCATTGGCACGTTTTGTCACAATCTCTTTTATTTGTCCAAAATATATGACAACAAGAACAATCCAGAATACCCCCCATAAATCATCATCATCATCATTCATCAAGTCAGACTCAAATTTTCTAAGAATTATTCCAATTTGCTTCTTTACTTTAAAGTCAACTAATAACACCTATTGTATTAATTATTAAACCAGAAATTAATCACTAAGATGATCACCCAATATATATATAGATATAGAGAGAGAGAAGAGAATAGATAATTTTTAGGGGACCATTTAAGCTGCTATTATTTATCATCATATGCATTTCCCCAAGAAGGAAGAAAGACAACGCACAGATAAAATTAATCCAAACATGAGTAGTACTACCTCTACTATCGTATGTATGATCGATCATATATGGTAAAACCAAATCTGCTGTCTAATGTCTAAATACAGACAATAAAACCTTAACACAAAACCAAAAAAAGAATTCAGAAGATAAAATAATAATAATAATAAAACCCGAATCCCAATGGCACGAGTAAGGAAAAAAAGGATCTCAAAAGCTCCAAACCGTGTATAGGAACATAAATGATGTCCCTCAAAACCCTAGCAACCATCATTCTCGGGTTCTTCACATACACTAATAATTAAGAACTTGTTCGGTTGGATTTTTTTGAAAAATTTAAACATCATTTCATCATCTCTCATCAATCACATTACTAATTCATTCACAGACACCATAAATCAGAATTAATAATACCTGAATGAAGAAACCGTGAAGATATATGTGATTAGGGTTTAAATCTTTCATGTTCCATTAGTAGGTGAAGCTTCCACATGATCTAATCTCTCCCATTTGTTTGATGGAGGAGAGTCCAGATCATGCTGGCAGCTTCAACTGCTTGTGGTGCATGATCATGACTATCATATATATATATACTAAATCTAGGGTTTAATTAACCGTGGACGGCGGCGTATTGGATCCTCCCTCTCCAGGATCTATATATCATCATATACTCACTAGCTAATTATAAGCATATACTTCTTCTTTTGTGGATAAGAATGGGATGAGATATTGGAGGAGGAGGTGAAGAAGAAGACCTATAAATAGATAAGAATACTGATGGGATCGGCTTTTTCTCTTTCTCTCTCTAAATATTCTTTATTTATTTCCAGTCATGGTTTTGCTATTGCCACTTCTTTATATTCTGTATTTATTTGGGGAAAATATAAATATACCCTTAAACTATTTCAATATATATATTTTTTATTAGTTTATCATACCTTCGTTTCGGTTATGAGTTTTTTTAAAAACTAAAAGAGATAAAAATTGAATTATGGGGGATGATTTTGAAGAGGTAATAATTATTTTTAGTAAAAATACTTTAAAGGTATTAATATATATAAACAAAATAAAAAATAATAATTTAAAATAAAAGGTATTTTAGTATTTTGGTTAATGAAATAAGTGACGTAATTGATTGAAAAATTGATTGAAAAATTAATTTGATAAAGATTAAAATAAAAACAAGTAAATAATAATACCTGACCTGAACTCAGATTGTATGTCGTTGATAAGTAAACAAAAGACAAATCTATTGTAGTCCGATTCTACACTAATAATAAAAAAAAAGGTTTATAGTTTATTTGTGAATTTGATATTTTTAGACATTAATTTATATAAGTAATAACATGTTAATTAATTTAAATTGATTATTATGAGTTCAAATAAAAATAATTTGGTCTAAATGAACAAATATCTCAGTTTTGATTTATACTAAAACTTTAAGTTAAAATGAAATAATTTTGAAAGGTTTAAGTAATTTATTAAATTAAAACAAATATTAAATTACTTATTTTTAGTAAACATTCCTTTTTTTTTTAAATACATTTTGTTAACTAATTTTTTAAGATGCATACAAAAAAATAAAATTGGTTATGATATTTACTTTGTTTTAGATTTGTAATTAAAATTGAATATTAATTTCTTAATTTTTAGACAGGAAACTCTAACTATTTAAACTATCTCATAAATTAATATATATAATCATATAGTTGTTTTTTTTATAAGAATGGTTATATTTTGACGGTTGATTTTGATAAGAATGGTTATATTGTGACTTTAATCATACGATAATTCACATTATAAAAAATTCAAATTATAATTAACAATATTTTATTTAAATTTTTATCATTCACAATATATTATTTAATTAAAATATTAAAATACATTTTTTTTTAAATATTTTATTATTATAAGTTAATTCTTTAAAATAAATATTAATACTTTTTAATACTCTTTCAAAACTTGTTAAATTAATTTTAAATAAATTCAACTATAATTAAATATTACTTTTTATCACTCAATTCATTAATTAAATTATTATATTTATACATTATAATTAATTTTATAATTTTATAATTATATATTAATATCAATTAAACATTTTTATTAAAAAAAAATCTTTCACAAAATCATCATCAAACAATATTATATAAATAAACAATTTTTTAAAAAAAAAATAAACTCTAAGTTATTTACTTATAAAAAAATACAAATAATCAAAATCATTATTTTTTCTTCTAAAAATATATTTATTTGTTTATTAACTGTTTAATGTCCGATAAACAAAATGATCTAAAAAAATCATATTTTATATTTGTTTATCAGTATAATATTTATGTTTATATTTTATAATAAAAAATTTGTTTAAAATTGATATTGTGGTGTGGTATTTATTTATTTTAAAAAATATTTATTATATTAAAAATGAAAAAAATTGTTTAAATATAAATATAAATAACATAAAAATAAGAATAAACCATACTTAAAAAGTTATGAAACTTTTAATTCTCGAAAAAAAAAATTCATTATTCATCCAACTCCACTGCCTTTCTTGAACCCCTTTTTTGAACGAATCTCATAAAATAATAATAATAATATATATAAAATTTTAGTTTATTAATAATAAATTTAATTAAAATTAGTGTATATTGTTCTATCTAATACAAATAAATATTTGGATATATAGAGTTATCTAAAATTATTAAAATTATTAAAATTATTTAATATTCGATATATTAAATAAAGTAATAAAAATATAAAACGGCTTACGATTGTTGAGTTCAAACAAACAAACAAAGAAACCCTAAGAGTGTTCTTCTATGTATAGTCAGTCTCAACGATTTAGGGTTAAGGGGTTTGAACTTTGAACTGCGATAACGAGCGAGAAGAATGGCTCGTAGGAGGGACGACGATTATAGATTTCTTCCGTTAGTTTCCGCCATTTCCGCCATCAATCAAAAGGTTAACCTTGTTGGTGTCGTTTTAGAAACAAGTATTCCTCGTCAGTCCAAGGGCACCGGTAACATATTTTTGCTATTTACTTCTTTGATTGATGTTTCCATTTTTATGGTATGAAATGGATCGATCATCCTTAAAACTCAACTCTCTTGTACTTGTGCAGATTGTTTTTGCACTGTCAAGATAATAGACGAATCATGTTCTTCTCCTGGGCTACTTGTCAACTGCTTTGAAGAAAATATGGAAAAGCTCCCCTCCGTGCAGACAGCTGGAGACATAATAATCTTCTCTCGTGTTATGGTATTTTATTGTAATCTGCTTTCTTCAAGTAATCATTTATGTAAATTGCTGAAGTTTGTTCTTATATACAGTCTTGATTTCCTATTATTATTATTGTCCTTTAATGTTGCTTTTCCACTTTGCCTTCTTTTTCGTAAGTCAGTTATATTATTGTAACAAATGCTCTCGCCTCTAGACAGTGGTGAACTCTGTTATTCTTGGGTTTGGAGTCACCAATGTGTACTGTTTTAACATTTTTGTTCAGCTGTGTGTGTTATCCAGAAGGATATCCAGTAATATGACTTAACCTTTGCAGATAAAATCTTACTGTGGAGACGTTAATGCTGTTTTCAACAAAAAGTTCTCCTCATTTGCCATATTTGAGGGAAAACATGGCACTCAGTTTCAACCCTATCAGGCATCAGCAAACTTTCATTCAACAGACCAGGATAATAAGTTTTTGGATTGCCTAAGGAAGTGGCTTCTTAATCATAACCAGGAAAAAAGTAGGTAATCCTGGTTTTACTGCTAGCCTAAAATAGTAGTACATGTTTTGTAGTGAAAGAGCTTATAGAAAGAAAAAAAACAGTTAATTTATCTCTGTTAACTTATCTTTCATTGCTTTTACATAGCTGTGAAGTTACTTACTTTATGTGTACAAAGGATTCACTGTTTTTAGAGGCAAACATTATATGACATGGCAACTCTTTGGTTGGCAAGCTAAACACAAACCATATTATCTTATTTTTTTTTACTAATATAGGATTATTTTGTCATCCTCGGCAATGCATTTAATAGCACTTGATTTCATATAGGTGACTTATTTTTAAACATGTTAGAGCTTTATTGGACACCTTAATCAAAAGATAAAATGTTATTAGGATCATGCATCTTAGTTCAGACCTGGGCCATGGATTTATAGCACAGAGTTATATCCATGAGCATGAGGTTTTACATTCCTTATATTTGTTTATATTTTGTTAAAACTATCGCAAAACATGTTGCTAATTTATAGCACAATGCCACACTATGTAACATCTGGATAAAAATCTTGTGGAATTTTTAACACTTATTTTTTTTTTATTCCAAGGCATTTCGTTGTTCGGGTTGAATGAGTATTTACCCTTGGAAGATATCAGAGTTGGAGACCACCTTACTTTGATATGCAAGGTAATGCAACAGTTTGCTTACCATATTCAGTGATTATGCAGTGTGTAAAATGTTCATATCCAAGAATTTGTCCATTTCTTTCAATCTGAATTTTCTGGACACTTTTGCTATGGCTTGTTATGCTTTATATTGAACTCTTTTCCATAACCAGGTGCTTCACATATGTAAGGTTCAAGAAAACAAATGGATGGCCTTTGTTTGGGATGGCACTGATGCTCCACGAGCTAATATGCGAGCAAAGTAAGGCTTATTATTTGTGTTTATCATAGGAAGGGCAACATTGTGTTCTTTTGTCTTATATGATCAGTTAAATTACCATCAATCATCTAGTTCATCAGATATCACTGTTGGGGTTTAGGTTGTTTCCTTTTTGGAAACTAAATACCAGATATTTTTTTAAATGTTTTCCTTTGTCTAGATTCACAAAAATCTTTCGAGTATCTATTTGAAATTATAGAAAATCAATACAAAATTGTATTGTTAGAAATATGTTTCATTTACATAATAGAGATCATCTATGGATACCATTAGATAATAGCATCCTTATTAAATTCAAGGCCATAATACCTAATTGAGTTCTAAAGTTTTGCGATATTTTCTAAATGGGACTTAAGCTCATTTGCATCCCATAGTGAGACATAAAGTGTTGAAAAATGTTCAAATCAAGTTAATGTCTTACTTCATTAGAAGTTGTCTCATGTGTTAGTTGTTTAAACAAAAATAAATAATTACATGTCATCCTTTCTTCTTCTATCTTCCTTCTGAATTCATCATCCTCTTCCTTGAAAAGGTCTTATCTACTTTAATGTATACTATTTTGAAAGGATAAAGTTTCATTCTCTTGATGTAATCAGTCTATTTTCTTATCAAATAGTAATGAAAATCTATGTTTTCATAAGTGCTTCATTTGTTAAAAACAGGAAAGAAAATGAAATTGAAGAGCTGCCACCTTTACAGTTGGAACCATTTCCTTTGCCGAGAGACGTTCTGCGTAAATTCCCAACCATTGGTACAATATTAAGGGTGGTGATTGAAAACGATAATCAAGGTTTTCAATTACTAAATTGTGACAGATGGGTGAAATTGATCAGTGTTACATGTGAACAACATGTTGGACTCTGGCGGTGTATGTTAATGCCTTATAGCAAACTTCAGTATCTGTCAGACACCGAAAAACTCATATCTGAATCACAAAGGTGTTGATTTCTGCTTTATTTTTGCCATTTTGTTGTTTTCTAAGAATATCTGAATTTAGATTTTTTGCTTGGCAATGAATACATAGGAACTATGAAAAGCGGTTAACCTTAAAACGGCGTCGAGAGCCATTTTCTGGCCACTTGCCTCTCTCTTCAATAATGACAGGTTGTCTTTGTTTCTTGTCCTATAATATACTGCTGTTACATTCTTTGATTTCTTTGCTAATGTAGATGTTTCAGAACCCTTTGGACTAATGATTTGTATTTTTCTTTACAGAGACATGTTACATAAATGCGCCTTTAGTCACTTTAATGGATGTTCTCAACCATCCAATGGTATTGTGATATTCCCTCGCCATTACAAGTAGTCAAATAATTTTTTGAAGATGCCCTTTCTCTTTTATTAGTAAGGTTTTAGGGTGCATTTGTTTAGTTTATTTGTCACTTCATTAAATGAAACTTTTTTGTGTCGATTTCTCATATGGAAACTGAATTCTATGCATAAACAAAAAGTTGATGCATTTTTTATTAACCAAACAAGCCTTAACCTCTAAGCACAAACTAATAGAAAGGAAAATCGATAAAAAGACTTATTATTGAAAAGATGAAGCCCTCTTAATGTTGAAGCCTTATTTGCAGGTAACTGGTAAGTTTAAGTGTGCGGTTAGGGTTATTTCAATACGTCCATTCCAGACAGAAGATTTCTGCTCTCCACAAGGAATATACAGGATAACATTGACCCTGGAGGATGCAACTGCTAGAATCCATGCATTTTTATTTGCAGAAGATTCGGTAACAGACCAACCAACCATCCTTTTTTTTTTCTTTTGAGATTGAATTGAATTCCTAACTAATAATATATTGTTATGATAGGAGTATTTTTTCGATGGGTATCCTTCTGACAGGACATTGAAAAGAACAAGGAATGCTTTGCTTGGAGTGATGATTCCAAGTGGGAGGAGCAATGAAGAACAGCAATGCGCCCAAAGGAACCCACCATGGGTGGAGTTTTGTTTAAAATCCTATTATACCGATAAAAATGACAAATGGGGAACCAGGAAGTATAGGATCTTTGGAACTAAGTTTGTGGACTGAGTCGACTGACCTTTTAATCATGTAAATGTTTTGTTTTGCTACAGTTAGATTTGGTGGTTTGCAGTTAATTGCAGATATTTTTGCAACTAAGGTTGTGGGCTGATCTTTTCATCATGTAAATCTTACCTCAATGGGTGTTGGTTGTTTGAAGTTAACAATGCCAGACTTTTTGATTTCTCTGTTTTTACTACAAATTTCCATTTTTTTTCATCATTATTCTTACATTTACTAATATAATAATAAATAAAATTTACAATATATTTTAAGAGATAAAAATAAATAACAAAAAATATATGTTTTCAAAATTAGTTAGAAGGATAAAGTCATTCCATTATACAGTATTTTTATATCACATGACAAATTTAAAATTATAAAAATATACAATTTACATAATTTATTATACTTCAATTTTCAAATTAATTTAGTAAAACTTGGACCTTTAATCTTGATGAGTTCACAACTTTTAAGACTTACAGCTCCTTCATCATTTGAATTTCAATTTACACAAAATCTAACATCTAAGAATTCAATATCTTGAATTCTCTATTATGTAAGTAATTTTCTCCTTGTCGAAAGTAAGTTAATCTAGACCCGCTCTTTCAACAAAACCGAGAAACATGCCAAAAAACAATTAATAATTTGTACAGACTAAGGGGACAGTGATCTTCTAGACTTTCTTGAACAAACTGCAAAAGTTTCATGGAAATAAGTCACCATTTCAACATGAGATTCACTACAAATACATGCATTGCAGAATATCATACCTTTTTTGTAAACCAACTCACTAAAGTCAACACATAATTTGTATCTCCATATCTGAAGCTAACTCATTACTTCATATTGACCCAAGCACAACCCATTGACTTGTGTTTTTATTATAGTAAAGACAACAATAATGTCTATCTTTAATAAATGACCAGAACAATGGCATTTACAAAAATGAGAAAAAGAAAAACTCGAATCTTGCCGAGATCTCAAAAATCAAATAAACATGTTGTAAGTTATCAACAAGGAGAAATCAGAAGTCAAGATACATGTAATGAAGGTTTGTGCCAAACATTATCAAAGTCAAAAGATCACCATCATAGAAGATTAACCAAAAAGGCAGGTGCAGAAAATGCCTCATTCTTCTTTACAAAGAAGCCCAGTTAAGGTATGAGTTAAGAAAAGAATGTCAGATCCTTCCAGATTTAATATCTCGAAATCAGTTCCCAGTTCATATTGTAATAGAATACATCGATTGAAATAACATAACAAAACAAGGCCAAAATCATTGACAGGAGACAAAAAAAAGTTGTTTGGCAACAAAAATATTACTATCAATCAATATGATCTACAAAAGACACAGAGAGAGAGAGAGGGGGAGGTCTGAACTAAAATCAGGCTATACAATTTTCAGTACCAAGAATGATGATACTAACCCTAACCTACCAAACTGTTATATCATCCTCAAGTCTGCAAGCTTATTGAAGTTTTTCCAGCTAAATTAGCAATAAAGTTTCAGTTATCAGTACAAAATATTGAAAATAATGACCCGACAGACAATAAACACGTTTCACAAACCATAATCAGAGTTGGAATTGTACAGCATTTTCAGGCTGTTGACGTTGCAAGGCAGCTGCAGCATTCCTACGCTGTCGCTCGCGGAAATAGAGGACAGTTAGCAAGCACACAACAAGGGTGAGTATTGTTGCATTTCCTTCCTCCATAAGAACATCTTCCACCCATGCTTCCAGTTTAGGAAAGAATTCCGGCAGGGAATTGATCACTTCTACCTACAAATACACCAGCTAACTATTGTGAACAAAATTACCCAACGCGAACTTCAACAGTTCAACCAACTCTTAACATCCAACAGAGAACAAAATTAACAGAATCACCCACTTATTTACTAATATGACACTAACCCTATCCCTACTATTCATTCCACAACAATGTTCCCTCCATTTGATATCCTTGTGCTTTTGGCAACTTTGTGCAATGGCATATCCTCATTTTAAAAATTGGCAACTTACATTTACAATTTTATATTAAGGCCTTGTTTTATGGGATTCAATCAACAATCTACACACCCACCTAGGGTTGCTCAAGTTATAAGAGTCTGTAACTTAAAGATTGAGCTCTCAAGTTTGATTATTACTGAAAACACCTTGATTGAAGTGTGGAGGTCATGGTGGTGGGATATTTGTGCTAGCCTCCTTTAGTGAAAAAAAAATCTGGACTTTAAAAAGTCAACTCATCTCAGATGATTCAAATATTCCATTAAATTACTCTATTTTTTTTTAAATATTCATTATATATTTACTGTATACCTTAATATCTTTCTACCCAAATAACCTATTTTTCTACAATCTACATCAAACAAGGTTATTGGTTATTCAAATAACACCAGAACAAACAAGGCCCAGTTATCCAAATAGAGTCCTTCCAACTTGTGAATTTTATCTCCACGAGTTTGTATCATATGTAGGATCATTTTGGTCCTTACTCAAGAAGTTGTACAATCAATTGTTCATTATGGGAAAAAATATATTACAGAGTAACATATACTTCAGGACAAAGGAAGCATGAAAATAAAGAGAAGGAAGAAGAAAACACTCACCAAGAAACTATCTGCGTAATTCGTTCGTATCCATAAACTAGCAAGAGCCAGTGTAACAGGTAGTTTTGAATCAGTATCAGTCTCCAAGGCTTGATCATAGTAACGCTTAGCAAGATGAAGATCGAATGGAAGACCTTGACCATGTTCATGCATGAAACCGAGATTGAACATAGCTTGTGCATTGGCCTGAGATTTAGCATGCAAATAAGCTTCTGATGCACGCACGTAATCTCTCTCAGTACCCTGACATACAGAAGGAGCTAATATCAACTTACAAATGGATGAATTTAGAAAAAGAAAATTATGTGACATGTGAAAAAAAGAAAAGGTCTTAAAATAAGTAAATAAATAATTATGGCAATAAGTAAACACGTACTCGACCATAGTAGTATGCATCCCCAATTAACAAGGCAGCATGTTCATTTCCTTGTTCTGAAGCTTGCCACCATAAAGTATGGGCAAGTTGATGCCTTTCAACATCAGTACAAAATCCTGTTTCCCCCATACACATGCTTTGTTCTCCAATTTTGTCAAGTATCCATGCGGCATTACTCTGAGCCACTTCATAACCTAGCTCAGCCATCCTTGAATACAAGAAGAGTGCCTTACCCACATCACCTTTCAAGTATGATTCCAGGGCCCACCGTGACAAAGAACTCCATGGTCCACGTTCTGCAACTAGTTTATATAGAGAAGTAGCCTGGAAGAAACCCCAAATATAAGCATGAAGAGATTCAACAGTTTAATATAAAGTCAGGGCGGGATGTTGTTCATAGTTACTAGCAGATATGCCCTAAAAATGTAAATTCAACAGTTTAATATAAAGTCATGGAAGTGGGATGTTGCGCTGGCCTCCTCCGAGGATAAAAACCATTGTCTCAAGAAAAATATAAATAAATAAGGCGATTAGCTGACCAGGAATAGCTGCTACAAGTTAGCTATTAATTGGAGTTCATAACAACTCATTAATGTCAAGAACATATTTGTCCGTTTGACTTTAACAGGTTCACACAAGCTTGAATTTATTAGAAATTTGAAGACAATTTTCACCCAAAATAATTTTCATATCGTTATTACCATCTTTTATTCAATTGCGTTTCTGAAACTAATAACAGGTTTGGTCTATGGTGGATTCATGCGCTACTAACAAAAAAGTATTTAGCTACAGGTTTGTCATTCCAAAAGTACTTTTGAATGCCTCTCCTCCCATTGTTGGAAACAAATCCAATAATAAAATGACAAAAGCAGAGACTTACCATTTGAAGGTTTTTCTTCAACCCAATGCCAGTTTGGAACATCTTTGCCAATTGGTAAAATGCTTTAGGTTGCCCTGCATTAGCAGCAGTCATAAAGAGCTCACGAGCCACCTTCACATCCCTCTTTACGCCGATTCCTTTGAGATACAAAACTCCGAGGTTGTAATAACCACCAGATTCCTTGTTTTCAGCAGCCTTCTCAAAGTATAGTTTTGCCTAGAATCAGGAAACAAGATAATTAGAATCTAACCAAACCAAATCAACATCTCTTTACTAATTAAAGAATGAAAGAACAATATGAGGAGTCAACAATGTAAGTGATTCTTAGGAGCCATAATAAAATTGAAAGAGAGAAAAGTATAAGTGACTATGCCTATATTGCCAATCAAATGGAGAAATCTTGAGAAAACTTTTTAAGACCTTGACCATCATTCAATCCTACATCCCCTCATTAATCACATAATTAAAAAAAAAAAAAAATACCCTCTATCCAAATAATCCATGAATGAACAAGGCCTAATACTTTTGGCGTAAGGCATAAAGAAAGATAATATAGTCCAAATAAAGCTAAATAGAACCACATCAATAGTCATTCAAGCAATAAAAGTAATATAAAGTATGGAATGTGAAGGAGAAGGAGAAGACAAGACAAGTTTAAAGATGAGAATACTTTACTTACTTTTGTATAGTTCTTCTTGTCCACTCCATAGCCCTTAACATATAAATATCCCAGTCCATTATATGCAGAATAATGATGCTGCCTGGAAGCCAGTGTTAACCATTCAAGTGCCTTTGTATAGTTTCTCTCTACACCAGCTCCCCTCATATATAACTCACCAAGAAGTTCCATTGCCCTCGGCTCCCCCTTCTCCACAGCTTTGGAGAACCAAGACAATGCCTTGACATGATCACGCCTTATTCCTCTCAGTCCAAAGTAATAAAATATCCCAAGTTTGTACATTGCTCCTGCATTTCCTTTCTCACCCTGGTATTCTAATATCTGGAAATCCTCATCATCTTCTCCTCTCAACTTTCTTAAGTCCTCCTTGTTCTCCTCAGCTCCAGTATGAATCCTCACCGGATCATTCACATGCGTGTTCTTTGATATCAAAAAGCTATTAATAGCCACCTCGGCCAGTTCAGCATATAGCTTAACAGACTTCTCATGCATCTGCACCCAAAAAATAACATGACTAAACATCAGCTTCAATTTAAAATTTTGATCTCAGGATTCAATGATCATGTGGACACTATCAATTACGGCCTCCGGAACTAAAGGGTTATCAATTCCACCTATAGAATAAAGTATCCTGCAAGCAGCAATGGCTCTAGAAGTCCAGTTAGGGAAACTATTCATCCCAAAACAAGCTGGAAAATCATACCTCTTGTCGATTATATGTATAAGCAAGAACCATCTTTGACTGCATATTCCCACCCTCAGCAGCAAAATGATGGTATGTAAACGCCTTAGCTCTGTTCCTTTCTCTCATCATCCCAGTATCATATAGAAACCCTAAGGTTGACTGCGCGTGTGGGTATCCAGCGGCGGCGGCAGCCTCAATCTCCGATGCCGCCTCCTCCATTAGTGTCGAATCGCCGGAACTGACGGCAGAAGAAATCTTACTTATTCCAGAGTAATACAACGCCTCGTCCCCGCTTGTAACTGCGGGATCGGCGCCAGCTGTCACGGTATCGTCTTCGAAGATCGACCTCCATGATCCTGGATCAAGCTCTTCATCGGTCTTAGAGTCGTATTCACCAAGCTCATCCCAATCTCCTGATGAGTAAGATAGGTCGCCGTCTTCGACGGAAGGGATGGGTGAGTCGGAGATGTCATCCTGCGTGAGGACAAGGACGTAACGGGCAGTGGATGAGAGAAGTAGTATGGAGAAAACGAGGAAGACGAGCAGGATACTACTTCTGCTGCGATTTCGCATGGCTATATCTTCTCAATTTTCTCTGATCTCTCTCTCTACTTGTTTTTCCCTTGTCTGACTCCCCTTTCTTTGGTATGTTTGATCAATTGATTTCGATGGCGAATGAGATAGCGGGAAAAATAAAACAAAATTAGAAACCGGCTTTTATTGCCAGGTCATGTTTGCGTCTTCAACCAGTAATAACTTGACATGTCAAAGCCAGATGGATGCCGTCTTACACGCTGGACGTTTTTATTTGGTAACTATTAATATTTTTAAGTAAAATATTATTTTGATAAGTTATTCGGATAAAATTATCTAAATATCTATCCATATAAATTGATGTTTAATTTTAATTTTCCTATTTCTGGGTTAGATATATACGAGAATAAATGAATATTTGTGTCGATAAAACCCTTTCAAAATTTAAAACGATAAAAATAAAATTAAAAATATTATATATATATATATATATATAACTTATCATTTATACAACTGTTTAACCAACTAAGCTAATAAACTTTATATTTTAAATTCAACATTAAATTTAATTAACGCATAACATTTTAACAATATAAAGTTAACTTTTTAACCAACTAAAAAATATATATATAATTATGCTCAATTTCAAAGTATCTTGATTGTTGGGTCGAGAGCCGTGGTTAATTTGAATATATATGTGAGAGTAATTGAATAATTGAGTCGAATTGTAGGTTGACCCGCCCATAAATTTAAAACTGTTAAAATAAAATTTAAAATATTACATTTATGTTTCAAACTTATCACCTAACAAAAACAAGTACAACTTTTTAATCAACTAAACTAATAAAATTTTATATTTTAAATTCAACATCAAATTTGATAAATGCTTGACATTTTAACCATATAAGTTCAACTTTTTAACTAACTAATATATATATATATATAATGATGCTTAATTTCAAAGTGTCCATATTATCGGGTCAAGAGTTGTAATTAATTTTAATATATATGTAAGAGTAAATTAATACTTGAGTCGGATTGTGGGTTCACCCGCCCATAAATTTAAAACGGTTAAAAATAAAATTAAAAATGTTATATGTATGTTTCGAACTTGTAATTAAAAAAACAAGTACAGTCATTTATTCAAATGTGATTGGGATGTGGTTTGTCGAAAGATAATAGGCCGGTATTAATTGAAACTGGTTAAAAAATATAAATCAAATATTTGATTGACCAAATAATGAGTGTACGATGTTAAATATTAAAAAATATGAATCAAATATTTGATTGAACAAAGTGTAAGGTCAGGAGATGAGAGTTTCATTTGAAAAAATATTAATGTGATATGTAGAAGATAAATTGTTTTACCAAAGTGAATAAAATATTGAATAAAAGTGTTTTATTTTTTATTTTAATATATTATTTGTGATTTATTAAAAAATTTAAACATTGAATACACATTATTATATTTATATTTTTATCTGTTTGAATCGTACGGGAATCTTCCTCCCGAATCCGTCGGTTGTCTGCGGACTGCTCGAGCTGCTTTCGCGGCGAGAGCGGGTCGCTGCGTGCCGACCGAGAAACGAATTGGGAACGGCTCCTCACATAGTCTTCCCCGATCAATGAACAATCAACACAGAATTGATACGGCCAAGGAGAATCCTAATAATCCTAATGTAATTAAAAGAATTTAAGACAGAAACACAAATATTTTAATGAATGGAAAGAGTATTATTACATTTTTTAATTAAGATTACAAAAATAATTATTCTTATAACTTGTGTCACTTATAATTGACACGAATTCAGGAATTAAATTTTTTTTTGTGGGATTGAAAAAATATTAAGGTTTACTTAAAAAAACAGAATAAAGGTAAATTTAACATTTTTAATAAATAAATAAAAAGCAGTAATTATAATGAATTTTAAAATAAATATGCATTTTTATCGTAGAATAATTTATTTTATTTTTTTTGTTTGAGCCCCTACATATATTTTCTCTGTCTAAAATGATATTATAAACTAAATATGAATTGTAACACAGAATTAAAAAAATAAAATTGTAGGATATAATAAAAATCATATATTAAATAAATAGATGGTACATTGAATATATTATTTACACTAAATATATTAATTAAGTTATGATATACATATCTCTATTAATATATATATATATATATATATATATATATATTATATCATCTTGTTTTTTTTAAGTATTTGTTTAAACTTATTATTTATTTTAAAATTAATTTACACTAACTTAAAATTTTGATAAAATAAAATTGACCTAGTATAATCAAACTTAAATTTAGTCGATCATAATTGCAACATTGAGTTAGTATTAAATGGTTTCATTTGTTTTTTCACTAATTTAATCAGTTTAAACTTAAAAGATATTAAAAATATATATATATATATTTTTTATATGATATTTAAATTTATAAACTCACTAGAATATTTAAAGTGACAATAATCAGTTTCTAAAAATCTAAAAATCACAAATTTATATTTTCATTTTAAGTATTTTAAATTGAAGTTAAATTATATTTATATATAGACTTGGTATTAACTATTAAAAAAACTAATAAGTTTTTTTTTTTAATTCTTACTATATTACATGTTACTATCCTTTTAATAAATAAATATTTTAATTATCAAATATTTTAATTTTATTTTTTTATTCAATTTACATTTTAAATATAAAATAATATTTTAATAATTTGTCATAAAAATACCTCAAATATTATTTATTTATTTTTTACTGAAGTCCAAAATAAATTATAAAAATCAAATATCAAACGAGTTATTTTGTAATCAATGCTGAAATATACAGAGAAGTATCATTCACCAATGTTGGAGCAATACTCTTTTTATGGCAAATATTAGTCGAATATTACTTGGATGCGACTACGACACCATGCTATCTATCAATATCGTCTATTTGGTTGTGTGAAATTTTATTTTATTTTGTACAAAGTAACATATAAAATATAAAACAATTAAATCGAAAATGAAAATCTAATTGCCCTATTTTATATATATATATATATATATATATATATATATATTATAATTGAACCTATTTTCAAACTTATAAATAAACTAACATATTAAATATGCCATATTAGATGTATTTATCAAATTTTGTTAGATTTATATAACTTATATATACATGGATTCATTCACATTTCACTTGTTTACAAATTATATTCAAAACAATTAATTAATTAAACAAAACAAATAATAACATTATTAAGATAATAATTTCAAATAAATTATATAATTGTAAACACAATCTTATGAAACAAGTATGAATGCTTAAGCCATTTGAATGAAGTCGAGCTAATAAGAGGATATCGATATGATAAATATATAGTTCACACTCAAAATTAATTTAAAATAAAAATTAGTATAAAATATAAAGTATTGTAAAAGAAATAAAAGAATAAAATGGTGAATAAAAAATATACAAATTATATAACCATTGGAAACATGAGATGATATATGTTTGAGCAAAAATTTCGATAAGGGTTTTAATTTTGTTCGTTTTTTCTAAATGGATCTCGAAAATTGAATTGTTTCATAGGATGTTGAAATATCAAAATTTTAGTAATTTGAAATATTTTCACAAACGAATAAAACCCCGTTTTTTTATGTTTGCGGGCTATGTGCTCAGCCTCTTTGGCCACATTTTAATTATAATTTAAAAAAAAAATAAAAAAACAAATTATTTTTATATATTACACATATTTTAAAACACTCAAAACATATTCGTAAATTTTGAAAAATATATATAAAAAAAAAATACTCAACTTAAAATAAAAATAAGTCTAAATTCACCGTACTTTACACATAGTTATGTTGTTTTAAATTTTTTTGAAAAATAAATAAATAATCTATGTTGTTTTAAATTTTTTTGAAAAATAAATAAATAATCAATCTCTTCAAAATTTTAAAATATTTTATTTAATATTCATCGTTTTAATTACCAAAACCAAATTCAATTAATTAAAATGTGTAAATCCCAAAAATAATACTAAATTATTAAAAAAAAATACGTCGTCTCTAAATACAATTTCATTTAAAAACGTGACAAGTTAATTAGATAACCGAAAATAATACTCTAAAATAATATGACAAACGGTTTATTCATTTGAAAAAAATCTCAAATGACTAAAAATTTGATAATTCGAACCCACAATTAATAAAAACGATATAAATTTGAGTCTCAAATATAAATTTGAAACAATTTTTAAGTACGTATTTTTTAAATATCTTATTTAGACATTAATTTAATTAAAATAATATTATGATACTTTAATGACGTACAAAAATGTTAAAACTTAATTTAATTTTAGTTTTAGGTCTTTTTAAACATGCCCACCTTGTTATAAAATATAATTTAATTTAATTAATTACACCCAATAAAAACAAATCACTTTGAGATATTATTTTATTAAAGTATGACACAAATATAATAATTATTAAGATATTATATATTTAGAAGTACTTTATTTAAAATATAGAATATTAGAATAGATATTGAGATATTATATATTTAGGAATATTTTATTTAAAATATAGAATATTAAAATAGATATTAAGATATTATATATTTAGGAATATATTATTTAAAATATAGAATATTATTATAGTCTTATATTTTGACAATTAAGGATCTTCCTAAATTTATTTCCTAAATTTATGTATATATACATTGATTGATCATTCATTTCTATTCACAAATATTCTTTGTGATCGATCTTAAATAAGGTACGTTTATCTTCTTCTTCTTGTTTTTTTTTTCCCATAAATTTTAACAAAAAGACAACATATTACAAAGTTTAAATATTTTATTTAAAGTGTTAAAATTATTTACCAAGAAATAAGATTTATATTTATATTTTGATTTTATACTTATTTTATGTATACTGTTTCCATTTATCGAAGGGCAATGAACGACGTGACATCGATCGTTTTGCCGGAAATAACCCAAAACGGTAGCCGGACCTGAACTTCTTCCTGACTCCAATCAGCTCTCGTTCGCCGCCAAAACCCTTCTCATAACATTGATAGATAGATAGGGTTTACTATTCTCAATTCCTTGTATCTTTTTTCATCATTTCTAACCTTGTTTGTTTCCGTTGGTAATGAAAAGAGAACCCTTTCGACTTCCCGGTAACGTCACTTAGTGAGACTTCCAAGGGCGTTTCAATGTTTGAAGGGCTTGTTCGCCAATTGATTGTTGGTTATCTTGGTCAATATATAAAGGATATACAAAGGGAGCAACTCAAGATCACCTTATGGAATGGTAAATCAAACTCTGAAGAACATACTCGAGAACTTGTCATTTTTTTTATTATATATTTTTCATTCCTTGATGGTATCCCTGCTGTTGGATTGACATGAAATTCCACTTCGAGAACAATGTCAATGATCTTTTTCCCTATTTGTTTGGAAACTTCAATCTCATCACGGATCTTGTCTATTATTCATGTCAAATGATTTATACCATTAGTTGGTCACTTGCACTATTTTGGGTTGAGAAGAATTGGCATACATATTTCAACTTTGAAAGAAAATGAAAAATTCTGTATTTAAGAAAATGATACTAATTAGCTGGAGAGAGGAGGTGAGGTGAGGTGATTTGGATGAATTAGTTAGTATTAAAGATTATAGTATTAGCAATGCTCAATAGTTAGGTATCTGTTAGGCTGGACTCTGTTTTTTTTTGAAATGTTAAAGTTTGTATCAATGAGTTGTCGCTAAGACGAGTTCTAATAATACAAACATTGCCTATAACACGTGACCTGAATGTTGTTCATTCGATAACTCAACCATCAAGCCATATTGAATTGGTATCTTTAAAAATGGTTTTATGGAATGTATATTAACATGAATTGTGTCTAAACTGTTATGGACTTCAATAATGCAACTGATTTTCTACATTCTGAACCACCACATGTAACAATAATCATGTTAGTGTCTGAAGGAGATTATGTTTCCAATTGCAGAAGAAGTACTATTGGAGAATGTGGAGCTAATTCTTGAAGCTTTTGATTATCTTCAGTTGCCATTTTCTCTAAAGCAAGGTATTATAACTCACTAAATTTTTCTAAGTTACTGGAGATTTGTGGTAGTTGGTGTATCCTTTATATTGTTTTCATTCATTACTGTTCTATGGTCTCTTATTCTTTGGATAACATGAGTTTTCTGATAACAAGGATTGGCAAAAAAATGATGTTGTTTCAGACAACAACGTACTTAAAGTGTATAGGGGTTAAGTATTAATGTTTGAGCAAGGGTGTTCTTGGCACACAACTTATCTATTATGTAAATGCAGTTAACTCCACATTTCCTCTCGCAAAGTAATCTTTCCAACTCTTGTAAATAGAATTTAGAGAACAATTAAGTAGTCATTTGCAAACCCACAAAGCGTATTGAGTAGTTGGGTTGATATCTTCTTTACTTAGGTACCGTTAGTATCCAATCTATCTTCTTCTATACACACTTAGCAAACAAAAGTGTGTTTCTAAGCCAAACCTGATTTATCAATTTAGGGTAAAACAGATTGTTTTCCTTCATAGAATGATTTCCATCAATTTTTGACTTAATTTCTTCTGTTGCTAAACCAGTTATCTTTATAAAGCTAGAATATTAAGATAAAATGGTGGAGTTTTTCATAGTGTACTTACAAACACGTCCTTTATGTTGTGGATTGCATCATCATGTGAATACCAAGTTTACGTTTGATGGAGAAAATCCTTTGTTTAGGTCAACGGACATTCTTTACAGAAACAAAGTTTGTTCTAAGATGGTAATGTGATTTAGGTCAGCCAATGACATAAATACTAGAGTTAATAATTTCCCACTAAATCAATGCTTCTATTTTTTTTCTTTTCAAAAAGCAAAAAAACAAATAAATAAATAAACAACAATGGAGTTTCCAATTCCAAAATTGTCCATTCAGATGGATTTTATATTTTTGGAGTTCTCTATAGTAATTTTATTCTCTTCGAGTGACCTCTTGTCTCTTTGCATTGTAGGTTTTGTTGGGCGGTTGAGCATCAAAATTCCATGGAAGAAACTTGGTTGGGACCCAATTATAATTACTTTGGAGGATGTGTTTATTCGTGCCAGCCAACGGGATGACCATGAAGTATGATCATGATCACTCTTAAGGAATATGCATGAACTATTGATGAGAGAAGAGAGTATTTTGTCCTCTATTTTAGTATTTTGTCCATGTTTGTGTGGCAGTGGAGTACAGATGCCGTGGAAAGAAGAGAGTTTGCAGCCAAGAAGGCCAAACTTGCTGCGGCAGAACTTGCAAAGTTGTCAAGACGTGTTTGTGGTAACCAATTTGTTGTGTTTGTTTCTTCAGAGTTACTCATCATTGTCCTTTATTATTTATGTTTTTCTTCCAGTCCTTTCCAAGTTATTTTCTTTTTGTGCATCCAACAAATGTGTATAGGGATGAATAGTTGCTAGAGGTCCATGCACACTCATTTATAGGGAAGGTATTTTTGTTTTGCAAAAACGAAGGTATAATGTCCATGACATCCCTTGTTTAATAGTTTGTTTACTCAAAGTGTCCAAAATGTCAAATTGGGTTGAAATCCATAACCATTTAATGATATAATTATCATGGAGATAGCACTTCAACACAACTGAACAGATGATGCACCAAAATTTTAGAGATGCATGACATTTTCAGGTATTTTGGCAAGAAAAATTATCACCAGAACTAACTGTAGTCATCTGGCGGAAATATTTAATTTAATTTGGAGACATGTATCATCTAGTGTGACTTTCCAAGTGTAAAGTACTGCCTTGCATGACTTGTAGACTTTTTTTTTATCACCAGAACTAACTGTAGTCATCTGGCGGAAATATTTAATTTAATTTGGAGACATGTATCATCTAGTGTGACTTTCCAAGTGTAATTATCATGGAGATAGCACTTCAACACAACTGAACAGATGATGCACCAAAATTTTAGAGATGCATGACATTTTCAGGTATTTTGGCAAGAAAAATTATCACCAGAACTAACTGTAGTCATCTGGCGGAAATATTTAATTTAATTTGGAGACATGTATCATCTAGTGTGACTTTCCAAGTGTAAAGTACTGCCTTGCATGACTTGTAGACTTTTTTTTTTTTTTTTTTTTTGTTGTCAATTTTAGGAATAACAAAAGTGGCATAACATTATCCATTATTATCAACTGTATGTCATGTTTTTTTTTTTCGTTTTGTAGAGGATTCAGTATTGTTCTCTCACAGACATCCCTTTCTTATGTGAACTTATGTTATTCTTCTCATCTTATAACATTTCTTATGTTTTTTTATTTTCATTAAGTTGGAACAATTTAGTGATATTTATAATGCTCCTGTTTTTGCAGATAATCGAGCTGGCCAGTCATTTGCCTCATATATTACAGCTAAGGTATTTTATTGTGCCTATTACTCTTATGATTACTTTATGTACTCATTGGTTCACCTATTCATCTTCTGCACCTCTTGAACTAGGTTTGATTTAAAAATCAAATATTTTTCCTACCTTGAAATATTGTTGTGTTTGAGGTAATATTTTAATTCATTAATATTTTATAATTCATGCTTACAGATCCTTGATGGTATTCAAGTCTCTATTAGAAACGTCTGTGTCCAGTATCACGATAAACCCTCTGATGAAGTATGTTTCTAAAGCCATTTGTGTTCTTGCTTTGTCCTATTTCTGCATAATTATTTTATTCCATGTCTTTCAATCCTTCATTGTCTAAATCATTGCTTTTCTTCTGTCCAATTTTCTATTTTTTTCGCTTTGAATGTTTTACACAGTTTTGACAAAAAATAAATGAGTTAATGCAAAATTTCCATGTTTCATTTCACTAATGGAATTACCATAATTAATACACATCAAGATAAATCAGATCCCTTAATCCCAAGCCTATTTACAACAATTATAATCAGATTCCTTAATCCTAGGCTTATTTACAATAGTAGTATATGTTGTAATAAAGTAAAGCTAAATAAGGTTCGAGCCAAGCTATAAGTAGGCATGGGAATTTAAAGGTGCCATAAAAGGTATTCATAGACATAACCCATCCTATAAGTAGTAAATCTTCAACGTAATTTCCGGATGTTGTGCACTACATTAATCATCATAAATAAGTTCCACTACTAAATAATCAACGACTCTCTTCTAAATAGTCAATGATAATAACATAAATACTTTTCTTAGTTAAGCTCATTACAATTAGGCATGGCAATTTCAATCCGCCCCGATGGTCCTTGATCTGAACCGAACAGTTTGGGGGCGGTTTACCCTGTGTGGCCGATAGTTTTTTTTCGAGAAAAGGCTATGACCAATAGTTGACTGGAGTATTTACATGTTCAGGTTCTTCCCCAAACACTAATATATATATATATATATATATATATATATATATATATATCTGAATATTTTATTATGCATATATTCTTTCACTTCTTCATTTATTATTTTTTATTGGTTAATCACTATTTTACTATTTACATGAATTTTTGTTAGAATAATGAATTTTACAATTTCAAAGTTTTTGTATTTGTTTTTTATAGGATTGCTAATATTTTATTTATTTGTTGTATTTATAAAGTTGGTTAAAATGATTTTTTTGTAAAATTAAAACTGTTATTTGAAATACTTGTATAGCATAAACGGTTCCCACGGGGATTTCCCAAACCCAAATATTCCCCGAATGAGAACAGTGCGGGTGCGGTAAGACCACTCCCCGCCCTATTTTCCATTCCTAGTTACAATTCAAATACAAAATACCTTTTATATTTTGCATTTCCAATATAGATGTTACGGAGTGATGTCTTTGTAATTTATTTATGCATAATAAATATAAGCTGTATAAGAAATTATATTTCCTTTTAGTAAATAAGAGCACTTGTTCAAAAGATAAAAAGGCATACAATCTAAAATGCCCAACTTTTTGTTTATTGATTGATCACATTGTGATATTATTTAAATTAATAAAAGTTGGCATAAAAACAGATTGTCATTATACTTGTGGACCTTTAAATAAAAATTGCATGAAAATATGATCAAATGAAGTTTACCAAAATTTTAATTACAAGTAGTTTAGTAGTTATATAAATTATAAATTGTATTACTTATATAATAAATAAAACATTCTTTCTATCTTTAACAAAAAGGTTTGTGGTTAAACTAAAAAGAAAATAACATGAAATAATAAAGAAATATGATTTCAACAAATAAAATATAATATTCAAACAAAAAATTGCACAAATAAGTATAAGATTTATCTAAAAAAATGATTTATCTACAAAATTTTAAGTTAAATGTGTTAGGCTTAATAAATAAATATTTTAAGGATTGTAAACTTATGGGTACATTTCGTTAGCATTAATTTCATGGATTAAAATAGCAAAAAGTAATAAATATTTTGAGATCCTTTGATTATTTATCAACTGTATGAAAATATATAGCTTGTTACCTCAGTTGATCAATAGAACATATTTAGTCTTTCTCCATTACTCTCCTAATGACATCAAAAGATGTACTGTTCTTTTCCCAAAAAAAGAAAAGAAAAAAAAGGATGTACTGTTCTTGGTACTAACAAATATACAAACAATACTACATTCCTTGGCATTTAAAATTGTAAGAGGTTGGAATGTATTTCTATATCACAAAAGATACAAAAAATATCAAATTAGTTTCTATGAATAACACTTATATGATTAACTGATAGATTAGTTTTTTTTTAAAAAGTTTGACTGTTTTCATTGTTCCACGGTAAACATGAAGGTCACGTTTAATGTGCAAAAAACCGATGATAGATTATGTTTTGAAAATCTCATATTTTATAATTAGAAATATGTGACTCTCTTATAATGCAAATTTTATTTCATTTAGATGAAATGATAATACCAATTAATTTAATGTACTAAGGATCAAATGGTTTCTGAGGTTTGCCATGGTAGTATATTTAGCATTTCTGTTCTCTAAGTAATAGGATGCATTATGCTTATAGCATTTGGCTTTGTTTCATATATATATATATATTTATATTTATGATTAGTGTGTTAATCTCAGGTCAAGTAAGTTCAATTAGTTTTGCATTTATAAGTAAATTCATTTTTGCAGTATAATGCTTGCAGAAACAATCTGGTAATGACAATTAATCTATTATTGTAATTCTGTTTTGTAGACTCAATCAATTTTTGGCATAAAGCTATCTAGCTTGACGATGAAGCAGAATATTACTGGGTAAGTTTTTTGTTTTTTATTAATTATTTCGCTGCGGTGGTATGTGTATTACTGATATATACATAATTGTGACTTATCTAACTGGAGGGTGTAAGCCGCATTCAAATCCTTCCAGTCGTCATCACTTCCAGATCATACAAGCATGTATTGACACCTCGGTAGGTATCACTGAGCTTCAAAATCATCCAAGGAAACTTGTCAATCCTTTGACCTTCAAAATGCCATAATAATTCTTCACACTCTAGGGACCCTTGAAAAATTTCCATTGCAGAACATCATTTTCATCTCTTGAAACCATCTTGTCACTAATAAACTACAATAGTGAAGAGTGGTCCGGAAGAGGCCCTCACTAGTGAGGAATCCATTGGAGCTCTTTATTCCAATAGTCCTAAACCTTTGCTCTTTGTTAGAAACTACTTGTAGTCTTGTATGAACTCGAACATGTCCACTGAACCACTTCACCTTGCTCAAGTATTGTTCCAAACTCAATTCTCTACCCTTCTCTGATTTTGAAAGAAGTACGGGTTCTCAATTCCTTGGAACCTCTGCAAACCTTGCACCAAACGCTAGTAAGAGACCAAGTTACATTCCTAATAATTAACCAACCACTATCTCTTATCCCAAATTTAGACTCAATCACATTCTGTCAAAGGGAGCCTTCCCTTAAAAATTTTCAAAGCCATTTCCGAGAATGAGCTTTATGGAAGGACTTGAGGTAAAGAACATTAAATCCTGTACACTTACGATTTCTTAATCTCATTCCATTTGACAAGATAACTTAAACCATGACCATCACTAGTTCCCCAATTTTTTTTGGAATAGATTCCATCTTCTCCACTATAGAAGCGACCTTGCACAATGACATAATGTATTGAAATGACAAAACAATTTTTAAGGAGAACTAATCTTCCGCCTTAGGAGGAAGATGATTATCTCATCAATGCAGTCTCTTGTCCAAACTCTCCAAATTTGATCTCCATGTAGTCATCTTATGGCTCTTTGCAGTCAAAGGCAATCCATTATATTTCATGGGTAGTAATGAAGTTTCCAAGTTCCATTTACAGACCATTTTGCAATCCATGCACGTCTCCAATAGATAGCCACAAGTTTTGGAGTAATTTTCAGCTTGGAATTAATTTGGAAAATGTGCAAAATAGTCATCACATACTCAAGCATAACACTAGATTCCTCCACAAAGAAGATTGAATCATTTACAAAAAGGATATGGCTAAAGTTATAGGTCATGTCTGACCCTACCTAGCATTCACATTAAGGTTACAAATTCTGTTCATTTCTTTGCATTCTCGATGAGAAAAGACAAACCTTCCATTTCAATAGCAAACGAAAAAGGGGAAAGCAAATCATCTCAAGATATTGAAGTAACCCTCTAATTCATCATTAACTACGCGAGTCCTGTTAAGGAATATGTAGTAAATTAGGTGATTTTATTTCATTCAAAATTTTGAGTAATGTAACAATATATATGAACAGAGCTAATGAGTCAAATATTGAATCGAGAATTTTCCAAAATTGTCATTTACAAGGTAGATATTTTGGTATTCCATCAACCATGTGATTTTGTTTGCTTGTTTAGTGGGAGAGTTAGAGGAGGCCAAGTTAGCAAAATTCTAGAAATTCAAGGCCTGGAAGTATATTGTGGCTCCGCGCATGGAACTCTTGCTTTGATGAGCCTTGACTTCACTGGAAATTCAGAGCCTTTTGAAAATTCAAAGCTTGAAGGTGAAAAGCACTATGTTTTGCCTCCATTCGATGTATCCATGACCCTCTTGGTAAGAAGGCATTTAATTTTTGTTTGTAGAAAAAAAAGAAGAAAACTTCAAAACTGTTAACACATCTCTCCATTATTATTGAGTTCTCCCTCTGTCTCTGTGTAGAAACACGATCATTTGTATATTATTGCAGAGCTTAGCTTTCAGTTTCAGTTGTGTTTTGGTATTTAGCTTTCGTGGCTTTGCATGATTTTAGATTGTGGATCATTGGATTCTCTTTATGTTTCTTCTATTCATCATTTTGCATTTCTTTGTTGCTTCTGTAGATAGTCATATGAAAATCATGTTTAGTTGGTTGCACATTCTTGTGACTGATACAGGATATACATTAGGGACCTAACTAGTTCACTATGTTTAAGGGATAATTATTTTTTTAAAATAGATCTTGATAAATAAAGTAATAATCTTATTAGAATTAGTAGATTAGTTAGTAGAGTTGGTAGAGTTTTATTAGAATTATATTACTATTACAGATCACTATATATACACGGATTTTACTTTTATGTAAACCACAATCCTGTTCTTACCCAAGAAAACAATTGCTATCAGATTGACACACCAAGTTGGTTCATATTGAAATGTATTTTCTGTTCCTTTTTATTAGTTCTATGAAAAGTTATGAAATGAAATTTGTTACTGGAAAATAGGCCCTTACATTACCCTTATAATTCTTTCATTTTCTCACAATACATTGTCATATCGTCTATATAATTTTCAACATATGCTGATTTGGATTAAAAATTTATGGTCTCATGTAGCCACTTTAGTATCCTCTTCATTGTACAACTGTCTACTTCATTTTACCACACTGTTTATAAAAATGAATCATCAAATATTTTAGCTTTACAGAAGGACCAAAAGGACCCACAATGCTATATAACCAACCAAACACATGTTAGCATATAAAATGTTACTTCAGTGGATGCGTTTCCGTTTGTTCATATTCTTAAAGGATTTACAACCAAATCCCTTTCTTTGTGCAACCATCTACTTAAATTTACTGTACAACTCGTATAAAGAAATCACCAATATTTATTTTGAGGTAGAAAGTAGAAACACATATGATGTCCCCACAATGCTATATAACTATCCAAACACAGGTTTTGTATAAAATATTACTTTAGTGGATGGGTTTATATTCTTATTTTTATTTTGTGGGTAGAAACAGTTTTTTTTTAGTGGATGAGTTTATGTTTTGGTCATATGCAGAAAGGCCTTATAACCAAACACCTAAAGATTATCATGTGTTGTTGATATGACTATCCAAACACAGGTTTTGTATAAAATATTACTTTAGTGGATGGGTTTATATTCTTATTTTTATTTTGTGGGTAGAAACAGTTTTTTTTTAGTGGATGAGTTTATGTTTTGGTCATATGCAGAAAGGCCTTATAACCAAACACCTAAAGATTATCATGTGTTGTTGATATGACTATCATGGCATGTCTATATGATGCTCCCTAGTTATCTTGTTATAGTTACTTAACTTGTAGTTTGCTTTGTTTCTCCCAAGGACACTACTTTTGGCTGTCCAATGTTGTTCTACTTTTATTTGGGAAAAGGAATTGCCTTTTTCCTCCATGAATCAACAGTCAAACAATGGTTACAAAAGGGAAAGTAAAAGTGGAAAAAACTCAACTTGCTGAGATCTCAAAATTCAAGTAAAGCATAAAGCTAAACGAAAAGGGAAATAAAAATCACCCACATGTCAAGATATTCTTATGGTAAGTATCCAATGTGTCAAGTCGTGGCAAAATAAAACAAATCCCCTTCAAGGAAGATTAAACAAGAGTTGTATGCGCTCGAGCCCCCATTCTTTTTAAATGAGCCAATTAGGATAGGAAGTTGAAGTGCCATTTACGTTGATTTCCAACAACAAATTCTCAATTCATTTGATTTCTACCAATGAAACAAAATTACATATTTTAATTCCTTGTTCTCTGGTTAAATATTTACTTCTGCCTTGTTTGAAGTTTGATCTGTTTAATTTTGTTTTGGCATTGTTTCTTGGAACTTAAGCAGAGTCCACTTCTTCCTGTAGGTGAGCAGAACAGGAAGGCTTGAGAATGACATCCCCCAATACTCTGTTAAGGCTGAGATAATTGACTTGGTTGGTGCTGTATAGTAAGTTACCTAGAAGTTTAGCACATAGGTTTTCCTGACCAATCTCTTGCCCCCGTATACCATTTCAGGTTTTGGTTCTTGACGAGGTTCAGTTGCAACGAATCTTATCTCTGTGGGATTATTTGTGCACTTGTCAATTGAGGGAGAAGTAAGTTGTCTGTCAATCAAGACAAATGCTTTTATCTAGTTTTTATCAAATACTCAAGCAGTCCTGATGATATCTGAAAATCATTTTTGACATGGTTAATTGCCAGAGGCAAACATGGTTAGCTAGCATATTTATTGAAAAGGAGATTGTGTATGTTAGGGTTTATAGGGCAGGGGCAATATGATTCTGTAGTAGATGCTAGTCTTCCATGTTGATATCATAGTTTACCTAGCTTTTTATTTCCTTCCCCAGAAAAGGACAACCTTTTATTAAGTTTACGCAGCTTTGTTATCTCGTAAAGTGATGTTATCTGGGATTTTGTTAGTGTTTTTCCTTGTAACAATCTTTGCTTATTTCTTGAAATCATTTTGAATCTCCAAGAGGAAATTCTATTGTTTGGCTGATATAAATGTTCATAAACCTTAGTGTGGTACTAAGTATCTTCGATTGCTCTCAATCTTGCAGGTATGGACGCTTTCGTCCGTGGAACTATCCTTTGTCCAAGAAACACAAGGGCTGGCAGAAAACCTGGTGGCACTATGCTCAACAATCTGTGTTATCAGATGTGCATTCTAAATTGAAGAAAACCTCTTGGAAATACCTAGGAGAGAGAATGTAAGTTTATTTCGTTTATAACTTAAAGTACTTGGACTGCCATATCTTTTACATGATTTTACTGCTTATGCATCTTTAGCCATCAGTATTTGGAATATACTAAAATTCTGATGTCTTTGTTATGCAATTTTGTACAATTTCTTTGTGTTTATTATTTTTGAGATTGTGGAACTGCCATTAAACTGCTTCCTTTCAACTTGAATCACATAAATTCTACAATGGACTTTTGAAATTTTGAAAGTTGACCTTTTTCAATTTTTTTTTCTTAATCGAGTTCATTTGTTAAACATGCACTTGACATGTGTTATATAGCTTTTGACGTCAACATCAAAAAAAAAATTTAGTGACCTGCATTTTTGACATTAGATTCAGTCTTACTGACTTTTTAAACCTCTCTTCATTTATATTTTTTATCTCTTCATTAGCACAAAATGAGAAAAAAATAACAATTCAATACAAGTATAGCCCTTAAATTTTGATTCATAAATCAAATCATCCTCTTTATTTTTTTTAATATAGGTTAAACTTTTCATTAATGAGAAAATTGTTGTGAATGCGAGAAGCATTCAAAAGAAACAAAAGGAACTGGAAAAGAAAAATGGAACACAATTATAGGAAATTAGATTCCAATAAGCTCAAAGAAGTCCCATCCGTTGTATATTTTCTTCTTGATAGTTGCGAGAGTAAGAAGAATGAAGCCTTTGATCTTAGCAATGCCATGCTTTTTCCCTTGAAAGATTCTACGATTATCGAGGAGTGATTTACTCCTCTTTGAATCGACTTGAATCTGAACTACGATTAATATCCAGTCATACTGAAATCAGATTTTCTTTTCGTGCCATATGCACTACTCAAACAAACATGAAACGTATGCGTGGATACCCAATAGCCACATAAACACATATTACATTTGGGTTATATTATACTTTTCAAAAAAATAAATTTTATTTTTAGACATTTCATACCTTTTCAAAGTTTCCGAGCTTATTTGTACCTCCAGTCAAAGTTCCAGGATCGAACTGTTTTTTCCCTTCAAAATAATATTTTTTGAAAGTTACTGCTAAGTTTTGGGCTATCATGTACCTCTTTAAAGTTCATGGGATTATTTGTCATTTTTTTTTCTAAATTGAACCATAACTTAAGTTAATTGTCACTGTTTCGCATTCTTTCTCATATTTAATCACTTCTAATAGACTATTACACAGAGGGACTAGTCTCTTGTGAGTTTGGTATGATACTGCATTCTAGTTGTGATAAGGAGATTTCTGCTCCCATATTACATTACATGAGATATATAATTATTCCTTTGTTATTTCTGTTGCAATTTAATCACTAACAGTGCTGAACTTGATTCTGTTATATATTTTTCTTTAGGTGAGTAAATAACAGGGTTCATACTAACTTGGTTCTGGTTAAAGAAGCATCATAAATTCTTGCCGTTTTCTATTGCAACTTTAACGCTCTTTCCAAATACGGTTTATTACTTGATTTCAGGAATTGGCGCCGCAAGTATGTCAACTTGTACAAAAGTAAATTAGAGTGTTTTCACGAAGAGCAGGTGATATATTTGTTTACATTCCAGGAAACGACTTTCCGTTGAAAGCTGTACCGTATATCTTTTGTTGCTTGAGTTAGGGTACATTTAACTGCATTTAATGCTTCCTTTGCCGTTCAATAACAGAAAAATTGAAACACTCACTCTAGTAAATCATTTGCTTCTGCTACTGTTTGAATTTTGGAATATATTGCCTACCAAATATAAACTCAAATTCTAGATTTGCTTTCACTTTCCTGAATTCCTACCAAGGGAACTCACATTAACCAAATCCCATCCTTTTTTTTATCAAGCCCCCATGTACGATCCTTTCAAGTCACTTGAGAAAGTAGAGGCACACCAAGTAGGTGCACCTCTAATCCAACTCCCTATTATGCCTACCCTTTCTATGAACCATTTCCTAATAAGCTGTGAGTAGAAAAATTAGATTCCTTTCTCTTTCTGATCCAAACAAGCTGCTGGTGTTCCTCTCCACAACATAGCTCAATTTGTTAGGTAATCCTTGTACCTTCCACGTCTTTAGAAGTTATTGGACCAATTATCTGTTCTTTTTAAATGGTTAAGTTTGAATTATGAAAGACAGAATGTAGGATGTCTATATTGGGTAACAGGGGTGAAAAGAAATGAAGAATGTTGATAGTGTTGAACGTTCTTTAGATTTTTTTTAAAAGAAAACTTTCTTATGGTGTGTAAGGAGCATTTCACCATACTTGCACAAGCTACTTTTACTTTTGATGACGTAATTAGGTTGTTCTATCTTTTCATTTGTTATTTGTATTAGGAGATCTGTATAGTCAGTTTATTTAATAAACTCTATTACGACATTTTCATAATCAATTTCTTTTACTGGAACTGGTTATGTATCTTTTTCCTTTTTTTATCAGGTTATTAGTGATGACATACTTAACAAGCTGGAGCAAATGGAGAAAGAAACTGATATTGATGATATACTGAGTTTTAGATCTTCGGCTGAAACAGAGCTACAGGTAGAACCATAATGTTTTTTTTATTATTCTGTTGTTGTTCCATAGCTAGCACAAACTAGGATACTTCAATTTTACAAAGCACAGCAGAAAATATTCCCCTAAAAAAAAATTGTTTTTTGGTCTATGAAATGCAGGAGTTACTAAAGACTATGAATACCGGCTTCCAAATAAATGGTGCCAATGTTTCTGAGAAAGCACAAGGCGAAGATCGTCCATTGACCAAAAATCGTGGATGGTTGAATTGGTTGTCCCTTGGAGTGCTTGGTGCTGGAGGAACTGATGATTCTAGTCAGTTTTCTGGTGTGGTTTCAGATGACGTTATAAAGGTACTTTTTTCATTCTACCACCTTTTCTTTGAACTGTCTGGAAAATAATTTTGGTTGATCTGGTTGGTTCAGGATATATTTGAGGCCACAGAGTTTCATTATGCACCTTCACCTGATGGGATTGCTAATGGGAATGTGCCTTTCTTTGAAGTCACATTGGTTATACGTCAGATCTCTTTTAATCTGCGTAGCATGTATATTTCTGTCTCTGAATAAGTAACATATAATTTATGCCATTATGTTCTTTGCATTGATTACTTTTATATATTTTTATGTTTTGGTGCATCGTGTGTTCATTTTTCATGGTATTTTTGACCGGTTAATTGAGCTAAACATGACGATCATAGTGCCAAATTTAATTATATTGATCACTACACTTACTACGGTTTACTTCATGCGTGTTGTTGTATCTCCCGTATGCTAGTTTTTGGTTTTTAAATTTGATTCACTTGATTTTTATTTTGAAAGTATGGATTACCCATTATTACATCTGTTGTTTAGTAATATGTTTTCAAGCACGTTTATTATTATATTTGTTTTATGACTTGCTTCAACTAAATTCGTTAAATAGAATAACATCAACAATGTGATGTCACTCACTATGAACAACCGATCCTTTGCTTGGTTAGGAAATCTGATGGAGCAATTGCTGAGATTATCTTTGATGGGATGCTGATTAAGTGTAAGCTCTCTGAAGAACATGCTACTGTGGATGCTTCAACCAATTGTGCAAAGATCGTGAACCCTAACAAGGAATGCATCTTACTCACAACAAAGGTTTGTAATATTTTTGTACTGCTTCTTACAATTGCACTTCATTTAGGCCTTGTTCGGTTTGGGTTAATTAAATAACCCAAACTAATTAAACATCATTTCACTCCCTCTCTAATATATCACATCACTCATTTCATTAACTAAAATACTTAAATACCCTCTATTTTAAATTATTATTTATTATTTTATTATTATATATTAATACCCTTTAAGTCTTTTTACCAAAATATCCTATCTCTTCAAAATCATCACCAATCTCATATTTTTTTTTCTTTCTCCTGGTTTTTTAAATAACCCAATCCAAACAAGGCCTTAGTTACTTTGCAGTTTGGCTGCAGATTTGCAGTAGCATTTGAATTATTTTATTCCTTTTTATTCTCTTTCACAGAAGACATTGTATCCCACAACTATCACTTATTTTCTGTAGAATGCTGGGGAGAAAATAATTTCAGATTCTGAGCTAGCTGCAATGAAAATTCTTGTAGATATTTCCTCAGAAAATCGGGAGGCAAAGGTAAAGCTATTATTAAGTTTCAGTCTTTATTCTTCTTTTGTGTAATGATACCATTTTGTAATCTTACAAGATTCAAGTTTGTTTTTGATTTTATTTCTTATTCCTGCCTTCATCTTTTAAAGGTCATTTTGCAACCTATTGAAATCATTTATGATTCAGCTTTTGTTATTGAATTCTTGAAGTTCTATGATGTCCTCACGGCCTTCAAATCTCAGCATGATAGGGTAAGTATTGGAATATCTCTATGAATTTTGCCTATTGCATATGTTCTGTTCCTTTGATCACCAAACTTTATTTGTAGCCTATCTAGAATTCAATTTGAATAAATAATTACTTTATAACCCACTAAGGTAGCTGAAGTGGCAAGATTAGTTCCTAAGAGATCATAGGTCACGGGTTCGAATCTCACTTAGAACGCTTTAAGTTGAAATGGGTGTCATGACTGTGGGGGGGTCATACTAACATCCTTCATTAAAAACATAAACAATTACTTTTTAATTTTGTTAATGGTTGTTTTGTTTTCTGACCCTCCTCCATTTGTAACCATTGAACGCTTCTTGCGTTCTGTTTTCTATGAAAGTTGACCTTTTTATTTTGTTTTTGTTAATGATGAAAAGATCCTCAATTTTCAAAACTGTAATTTCGTTAATTTCATTAGGATGTCTACTCAAAATTTTCTTTTATATCCATTATCTGTCGGTGTAAAGGTGGATACCCTACCATTTAGCTAATTAAAACTTGTAAGCTGTATTATCTGAGTTTCCACTACAAGTAAGAATTTTGTAAAACTAAATAAAAAATAAAAAATGGGACAACGGATTAAGTATGTAGCCCGCAAACACACTTAACCATTTAACCAGACGCAGAACTTGCCGCCTGACGGGCTTGAACCCAGGGATTTAGGGTTAGTATCCACCTCTTATTGTCACTAGGCTAGAAGAGGGAATGTAATTTTGTAAAACTACTGAAAGGTGTTAAGTTACTTTTACACAATTAGAATGAATAAGGACTTGAATTCAGGATTTTCAATGTTGTTATTCTACATCTCTTCCCTGTAGGTTCTTTTGTCATTTGATGGGATTGAAGATGCGAAGACAAGGATAGTCTCAAAAGCTGAGTAAGTTTGGCCTCCGAATTAGTCATTGTCTGCTGTATTTGAACCACTAGCTTCATATGTTTTACTTAATGTGGATGTCTAAAAATTTAAATTGATTGTATTTCCAGGTATCTCCTATCAAACCGCAAGTCTATGATGTGGAATTTTAGTATTGCAGAAATCAATATTGCAGTGCCATGGATAACTTCCAAAGGGAAATCGCATAAAATGGTACATTTTTTTACATAGGTGATTTGTCAATGTTCCCACATAAATATATATTGTCATTGTTGCTCCCCCATGTATGCTTGATTTACCTTGTATCAATTGTTAAGATTTTCTTGCACAAAATTTATTCTGAAGTTGGACAAGATCGTTTAGCATTGGGGTTAGGATAGGTGGGGGTGAAGGAAACAAGAGAGAAGGGGGTAAGTAGCAGAGTTACTGAGTTAGAGGAGAGAGAAGCGGGGAATAAGGAGATTTGAGAGAAAATATTTTTTGTGTTTATGTTTTGCTTTTTTGGAAAAAATATATTTCCTTTCATTAAGCCTATGATATGTATGTAGGTTTTGAGAGAAAGGGGAAAGTCTCAGCTGATCGGAAAATCAATGACGTACTAACATTCTGAATTTGATCCTTAAAACATGCTTATCTGCTAATTCTTTATTGTCTTACCCTCTGTAATTTCTGAATTTGATCCTTAAAACTTGCTTATCTGCTAATTCTTTATTGTCTTACCCTCTGTAATTTGAACGCTCCTCATGCTCATAAACTTCTTTTACTCTAATACATAGTTGACTTTTTTCAAAATTAAATGCTTCGCCATCAAGATGTTTGACGGCTATATGAACGCGTAAACAGGAAGATATCTTTTTGTCTTGGAAGAAGTTGCTATAGTCTAGCAACCAGAAGATTACATATGTTGAAAAGGAGATTAATTTTGATAGTGATCAAGCTCATGAAATAGGTTTTGAGAACTTTCATATTGAACTCAAAATCAATCTTTTGATTTCTCAATCATGTATCAACCTCCATCATCATGTTTAAACACGCCCTAGATAATTTCATGCAGACTGCGACCAACATGGTTAAACCATTCTATGGCTACTCCCCCCCTCCTTTTAAAAACAAGACATTACCACACTAGCAATGCTTTTGAGGCTATATAACCTATCATTCCCTAAGCACTAAATGATATGTTTATGGAAATTCCACCATTTGTAATGAAATTACAATGTTACTCAAGAATTAAGAAGCTTACACTGCTTTGCATCTGTTATTTTGTGACACTGCTTGACATGAGGTCAAAACTTGTGGTGCAGTATCCCCACTTACTAAGTACCTTAGATTAGTTTTAAAATTGAGTTGTCAGTTGTGATGATCTGTTGTGTAATGGTGGTGCCTATCAAGGGACTTACAAATTAGAGGTCATCATAGATGAAGTTGTAAGAAAGCTTATGAAGACATTCAAGGATAATAAAGAAATAACCACAACTGAACTAAATGGAGATATACAGATGTATGTATCATTCATGAGTTGAATGTGTTCCTTTCAGGCTTTCGTTCACAGTGCTGTTCAGTAACATCTAAAGACACTAAAAGAGGGATTGCAATTGTTTTACCATTTTTATCTCTCTTTTACTATTCTTTGCTGGCAGGTGTTGAATCTGGAAGCTCTGTTAATTCAGTCTATAGGTAACTTGAGCTCATCATCAAAGGTTGAAACTGTACTGGAAGACTTTAATACCATTGCTCCTAGCAATAATATATACACCGAAGTGCATCCTCAAGGATTTTATGAACACTTTGAAATTGAAGTAAAGAATTTTGAGGTCAGTTTTCTACACTCTTATATACATTTCTTTCTGGGTTTGTTTCAGTTTGAATTTTTGGGAGGGCACAAAGTGCCTGTGTTAAAATAAATGAATGAGAACTACAGCACTTACAAAAGCAAAATAGAACAAAAGGGGAAAAAAGGTCCTATACCCTGTGCTAAGCGATAAAAAAATGACGATGAAACCATGTAAAGTACCCTAAGATACTATCCCACCTTTCAAACGTAAGCACAATGCCATCATAGGTTCTTTTGACACTGAAAATAAATTTGCATCTTACAGGTTATGATAGTACCGGATAATCATTACACTGTCCCCATCTTGGAAAAGTTATTTGCTTCCATTGTTCTAGCTTCCTGCATTATCTCAGATAGTTGTATGTTACAACTGAAGGTATGTTAACATTTTTTCTTCTTAAGTAATATTTATTGATAGTTTTTGTTGAAAACTAAAGAGAAGGTATATTATTGAGATTGTTACATAATAGAGATCATACAATACCTCACATAAGGTAATACTGTACTTTAAATCGAATTATCCTCACTCACATCATATAATATTATATTATCATATATATCTAATATCATAGTATAATATAATGTCTAATATTTCAACAACTTTACCACAATTGACTTGTTAAACAAATAAGTTGATTCATATTAAATTCTTGTTAAATGATGCATAATTGCTCTCATTGACTGCTTAGTTGCTTCTTTTTATGAAAAAAGTAATTTTTATATCATAAAAAGCATGTACACCATGACCTTCATATTCTCCTTCATTGTCCCATGGCCTCCTCCATTTGGGCCTTGTTCAGAACGTTATCAATCATCCATGTGTCATGCCTCCTAATATTAACATTAGAGACTTTTGGGAACAATGGATCTCGAGATGCTCGAGAGGGGATATTAGCACTGAATGGACGTGCATCCCACTTATTATGTGGTGGATATTATGAAAATAACGAAATATGGGAAATTTTCAAGAAAAAGAGTTTTGAGGCCGGTAGGTTTAAAGGTTTTATTCTTCAAACTTTCGCATCAATCAAGAAGAATGGGATGTGCACCGGATGAGACTATCTCGAGCTTATTGGAATCTAACATTATTTTCTTCACCTTTTTTTTCTGCAAACCGTTTAGGAAGGTTTATTGTGTTCTACTCTCAATTTCAATAAAAAGTTGACATTTTATAAAAAAAACTCGTGTGCACTATGTGCGTTCACAAATTACAAGCAAATGAAAGCAAGTAAAGAGAAAAATAACAGCCAAAAAAAGATTTATCTCCCTTTTCTAAGTGTAGTGAAAATGTGGAGGAAAAAACCTTTTATCCTCTCGCTCCTAAAACATTTTCCTTTTAACATACATATGGTGTAGTCCTTCAAAATTGCATTACAAGAGAAACTGAGTTTCTTATCATAATTGTAATAGTACACAAATTTCCATAGCATTTCTTGTTCTACTAACATCATTGTGTAGTACAGAAGGAAAAATGGAAAAAGTTTATTTGTGACTAATTGGTGTGTAAGATATAATGAGATTCAAGAAGATAATATTTTTTTTTAAAAAGATTAAGAAGATAATATATTTTTTGTTTTAAAAAAGTCAACTTTTTTTTTATTAAAAATAGTGTATGATGCGTTCAAACTTCCGAAAAAGGCAAAACAAGAAATAAAAAACAACGTAAGAATTTAAATGCTAATAAGATCGAAAAATTCTTATTCATAGTTTTTTCCCTCGAAGACTCTTCTATTTCTTTCTTTCCGTATCTTCCACCACATAATGAGGGGATTTAGTTTCCAGTTATACGCAATGTTGTTGCTAGAACTCCAATTAATCCATTCAACCCAAAAGTCAACGACATTTGTTGGTGTATCTCATTGAAAGAAGAGCCCACATGCTCTTCGCAAGGTTGCAATGAAGAAGAATATGATCATTGAATTCTTCACTCTTCAAACAAATGTTGCACCTGCTAGCCAAATGAAATCCCTTCTTTTTCAATATGTTAGATGCCAAGACTCCTTCGCTGATAGCTTCCCAGCGAAAGAACGAGATTCTTGATGAAAATTTTGTTTTCCACACCTCTCTCCAAGGAAACCGGGATGGAGTCCTTTTGGAGGGACGCATGGTAAATGTAGCTAGTCTTGAAATTGGGAGAGCCGCTCAGAAAAAACTTGTCGGGGTAAGAGCATCCACGAGAAGAGTCCGTCTCCCCTCCTCTTCGATTGAAAGTCGTCTATTTAAGGGGATTCTCCAAACAATTTGATTACTTGTGAGACGAAAACAGTCTGCCACTTTAACCTACTTCTTACTAGAGATCTCAAAAAGGTTCCGGAAAGAGTGACAATTTTCTGTTAGGGTGCCAGAGATCATTCAAGAAATCGATTTTCTTACCACTGCCCACCGTGAAAATGAGAGGGATTAAAGTTCTCTCATGTTTTAGTAATACGACCCCAGAGGCTTCTACCCCTAAACTTTCTCCCAGAGGCATCTATTCGTTGTCTCGAAGTCCGTACTTGGCGATGATTGCTTTCTTTCAGAGGCTTGCATTGTCGTTGAGAAACCTCCACCACAATTTACAGAATAGCGAAGTGTTGAAAAGGGAAAAGTCTTTGATTCCAATCCCGCTGTCAACAACTTCAGGCTTCGTTTTGTCCCATCTCATCAAGTGAGTGATTCTAGAAGAGTTGAAGCTGCCCCAAAACAAATATCTAATGATTGTGTCCATTCCATCTAATGATTGCGTCATCCGCGAAGAATGCTTAAACATGCATCCTCAAAGAAGATAGAATAAAAAATATCTCAAGGAGATCAGGAAAAACTGCCAATGTCTATCTCTTGAGAATCTCCCCAATTGTGAAAAATTTCCCAGATTGATTTGCACAGTTCCACTTTCTTGATTGCCGTCAAGAAGGATAGGTTTGGAAAAAAAATTGCTGAGTAAATTTGGAAGTTCACATAGCTATATCATTGAATGTTTCTCATATTTCTTTCTCCTCATATGAGCCACCAAATAATAATTGGAGAGAGAGCCGTAACTTTTTTATTATGATTCTTACACCACACTATCTACTGTCTATTGATTGTAGTGGTAAATCATAATGGGTTCTTATAATAATTTCTAGGATGTAAAATTCTATTGCTTTCTGCATCATTTAGCTGTTGGGTTGTACAAATGATATTTTGCTGAGCCTGTAGAAGAGCATGTAGAAGAGTATAGACAAGGTAAATCAAGGTGCTCAAAGACAGTCCTTGAAAAATGTTAAAAAGTTCTTTTTAAAATTTCCAATTGAACTGAATTGTATTAAACATGACTATTTTCTCCAGAATTCTTGTTTACCCCAGGTACTTGTAGCTAGCTTTACAATTGTTTGTTGGTGACAGCCATTCAAGATTTCATATCTCTATCCTCATTTGATTTATGATTGTGTCAGGTGAATACAATTGTGGACTCACTTTGTGTACACTTCTCTTCTATGGTGTATGCTTATGTACTGGATTTGTTGGCAACACATATATCTCTGCATTCAAATGAAGACTCCAGCTCTCAGTCTACCCTTGTTCCTGTTAACGTGACATCAAGAAAATCGACATATCCAAGAACGTATATGTGCTCCATCATTGCAAATCTGAAGGATGTCAATTTTCATATTGATCTTGAAAGTGATAAAGAAAGTAACTGCAGTATGGTGTTCAAACTACAAGACTTGGACATCAAGTAGGTTTTTTATGAATATTTCTTGCATGATTAAAAATGCTACATGATTGACACACTAGACTATGTTGCATGCAAAAACCATTTACTGTGAAAACTCTTGCAAGGACTGCCATTGGGACTTCCTTTTGTACTCTTTTGATCATAATGTTGATCTTCATTGTTATGCAATTCTTATGCATTTAGATGATGAAGAAGAATCCATATGGGTCATCAACATCGATGATTATGAAAGTAATATTTGCTTACCCCCTTTTTCCTAATGAAACCATAGTTGATCTTTTAAAAAAACAAATTAGGGTCAAACGGTAATCTTTTAGTATATCTCTCATATGGAATTTTTGTATGGCAATGATTTTCTATCTTGTGAAGAACACTTAATGTTAACTTAATCGCAGGTATGCTTTATTGGATGTGAAGCAATGTATTGCCTCCACAAGGGGCTTGAAAGTTATCATATATTCACAAAACTTTGAGAAAGGAGGTAAAGTACTATGTTCATCTGGCGAGCCTTCGTCATCCCATCATGAACATAAATATTACCAGTATACCTGCCTATGTAATCACAGAGAGAATAGCTGTGAAAAATGTGCATCTGTTGTAGACTGTTTTTTCTTGCACTATGAAGAATCGAGGAAGTTGGGCATTATTGGCAGCAAATATGCTTTATGTTTGAAAGAAATTGAATTACACTGTTACCCTTATTTAGTTGGACTACTGGTGGAATTTTCGAAAAAGTTACAAAAGGACACTCATAGTTTTCTTGAGAAATATGGAAATTACGAAGATGTTCAAGATTTGAAGCCTATGCAATCTTTCTCCTTAAAAAAATATAGCTTCTCAAACTTCTTTGAAGCGGATTCCTTTAAATGGGCAGGCAATCCCTTGCAGTGCTTTCCATTTGTAAGAAATACTCATTCATTCATAAACCACGAGAGTTCAAATGTATGTGAAATTCCTGAATGGAGCAATATGGATGCAGCTGCTGCTTCACAGGGTTCTGTTGAGTTTGATATACTAGTTGACTTGTCAATTAGCAGATTTCTAGTGCAGTTTCATGATTCCTCATGCACCATTGCAACAATTAATGTTCCTTCTTCCAGATGTTCAATCCTAATTAGCGATGACTGTTTTGATATTCTGTGTTCAATGGAGGGGCTAGTTTTGACTTCTTCTTGGTGGAATCAGAATATCCACAACTTCCTTTGGGGTCCCAGATCACCACATATTTCTTCCATATTAAACACAAGGACAAGAAATTTGAAAAAATCTCCTACAGGAACACAATTGGAAATGAGCTTCAGCATCCAAAATGTGTTATGTACTTTGCCACCAGAATTTCTAGCTGTCATAATTGGTTATTTCTCACTGCCTGATTGGAGTTTCAGCACAAATGAACAGCCTATGAGTGATAGTAGCCACTTGAATTTGGAAAATGAAAGTGCGATTCTATATAAGGTTGAGATATTGGACACTGTTTTGCTAACACCAGCAAAAGACCAGTTTCTAAGCCTTCAAATTCCAAAACTGTTCTGTAGTTTCATCCCTCCGAGCATTCCTAATGATGTACTGGAGGGAATTCCTGATAAGTGTTCTGTTGACACACAAAAAATTGCTGAAGGAAATTACTGTCTAAATGTGTTTGGACACGACTTATCACTATCATTGTTATTGAACGACGATGGACTTGATGCATCCATGGTTAACCAAGACAATGGTTACGGGACTATTTGCTTAATTGCACCAATCAATACTGACTTATGGGTTAGAATACCATATGAAACTGAGTTCTCATCTGTTGGATCACCCTCTTCAACATGCATTATGGTCAGGATTACCAGTGCTCAAATTATGGCTACAGGTATGAATTTTCTGCTCATTCATAGTTTCTGTCAAGTTATTGCAACCTTGAACTGGTCTGATTTTTTAGCTCTAGACTGACATGTAGATTGATGCAGATTATTTGTCCATTGGATTTGGAGCATTAATGGAAGTTATAGACCATTTCTCCACTATTGATTCAGATTCGAAGTGTTACACATCTGATATTGAACATTTTCTTCACATCAGGAAAACAAAGGACTACGGTTCATCTCAGCTTGAGGCATCAGCAACAACCTTTACTGAAATAAAATGTTGCGTTGATTTACTATCTGTCAGATTATGCCACCTAAAAAATGATCTAACCAATTCAGAAGAAGTTGCCAAGGCTGATATCCAATTCACATCCTCTGCTTCCCTAAGAGAAACTGCCCCTCTTTCCATTGATACTTCTTTGACTAGAATAGAGTTGTTTTCTGGCCATGATCGTGTTAAGTTAGCAGAGAGCATTTCATCAGTTGACATTCATTTCTCACCCATTCATCCATTTGAAAATCAGATTCATGTTTCAATCCCCTCTCTAGATGTTTGGTTACACATCTATGAATGGACTCAGATCATTGATGTACTCAACTCTTTCAACATGCACCAGGCCAAAATCCCATCAGTAACTAATTCAGTATTGATTGCCCAGGATATTGAATATGCAGCAGTTGATGCAACAGATACCTCTTCAATACCTTTGTGCTTGGAAAATGAATGCAAAGTTGAAGACACAAAAAGAGATATCCTTATTGTGAAGTTAGAAAATGTCTGTGTGAAAACTCATGTTCCTATCTGGATGAGTGGTGAGGCCTTCAGTATATTTTCCAATCATGATTCTCAGGGGAAGTTTCATTCTGGATTGGACAAAGAAATGCATTGCAATTTCATTGTTATTGATATGGAAAGCAGATATAGTGAAATAGTCGTGAATGATGGAACTGTGAAAATGAAAGTGCACTTGGACAAAGTAAATGGAGAACTGCAGATGTGCAAAGAAAATAATATCCAGACATGGCCCTTTATTTACATATCTCATCTAAATATAGAGTGGGGGATATGTGAGAACAAACTAGGGCTTATTCTGAATGCAGATATTCTTTTTGACACCTTAGATGTATGGCTTTCGTACCATATCTTCTACTTCTGGCAGTTTATAAGCTTCAAACTTCCAGAAGGCGGGTCTTCTGAATTTATGTTCAAGAACATTGATCTAACAGTGCAACTGAGGAAGATTTCTATTATGCTGACTGATGGAAGGGTATGTGGCCCCTTTAACCATTCAACTAAATATTCACAATTGAATATGTTTGTTCACTACTGTAGCTAGCATAGTTATCTTCTTTAATTGCTCATTGCAATATATTTTCCGATTTATTGTACATTTTGTATGCATCTTTTCACTTGCATTTCCATGTCTTTACTTGCTGTTGGCTATGAAATACTAGGGCACCAGTATTTGGGGATTTCTCCGGGTTCTGATAAACTCGACAGTTTTACTGGTACTACAAATGTTGCGAGAAGGTGGTAGAAGCGAGTACTAGTGACAGCTCAATTTATATAAATATGAATGTGTTTAAATTATTGATATAAAAGAACTATGGATGATAACCTATCTTCCCTCACATATCATTATTGATATGTACATGAGAGTTACTGTGAAAAGTTCAGTCAGATAGATTTCATAGATATGTTGCTGTTTCATAACTAGTCAGCTTCTAGCAACATAAAAGAATAATGAAGAAGTCAATTTTGTTCACTCTGAATATATTTGTAATATATATTAGCTGAAGTGAATAAATGAAAGGAAGCAATCAGGATAGAGATAATGAAGCTAGTAAAATATTTTTGGTGGCATCAAATATCTTGTATGTAATCAGGAATATTTGTTTTATGTTATGGAGAATATTTTATCTATTTATAGATAACATAGTAGAATTTATATACAAACAAAATCTAATCATATTTGATTACTTCCAATCAAATGAGAATCATATCATATTATGTGATGGTGATCTAACCTCATAACTATGATAATATAGTGATATCTAATGTTCTAACATATCCTTCTAATCCCAAGTTGATTAATTTCATGTTTGATATGGGTTAACAACATATCATAAATGATATCTGCAGAAACACAAGTGTTTATTGTGTTAATTTTCTTCATGGGTCATGCCCTTTAAATATACATACACAACTATTCTAGGATAGGTACTCTTTCATGGGATGATTACTTTCTAGGATAATTTTCAACACTCTAAAAAATGTGTTAAGTTATAGAACACTTTCATTCATAACTCTTTAAATCTTTTTTTTTTTAAATGTCAACTTTTATTTAAAAGAGCGCAAGATGCGTTCAAACGTTACAAAATGGATAACTCTTTCAATCCTTCTAATACAAAATGTCCTTTTTCAAAACATAAACTCGCATTCATAACTCTATTTAAATTATTATAATACAAGATAACCTTTTAAAAAAAAAAGTATAGATAAAGATTAAATTGATAATTATCCGTGACACTAAATATTAGGATAATCTTAATATCTCTAATTTAACTGGGATATACTTCAGCAATATCAGGCCTTTGAAATGGTATATCTCATGCCCTCTAGGCTTTGTCTTGACTCTCAAGGTTTCATGTCTAGATCTACTATTTTGCCTCGATTGCCTTTGTTTCTAGCAAGTTTTTGTTACTTCAAATTGTCTCTTCCTTTTTATGGGTGGAGATGAAATTTTGGAGGTCTTCTTGTATAATACGTTCATAATTCTACATTGTGTATGGTTTGATAATTGAACCACTATCCACAATTTCATTATTATTTCTTATTATTCCTCTACTTGTAGTGGAGCTCTGAGGGACATTTGCTTGAGATGCTAATAAGAGATTTAGGTGTAGAAGCCAGTTTGACTGAGAACAAGGTGGAGATTTTGATTGCAGGTGATCTTCGAGTAAACTATAATAATATTAATAAGGTATTATTCTTAATTTATCATGAAGCATTGCTGTTTCTGCACTGAATTTTCTGCCAATGAAGCATTGATTGCATATTCTTCCACCAGGTCTTGTGGGAGCCCTTTGTTGAGCCATGGAAATTCCAGCTAAGTATCAACAGAATGCAACAGAAAAATGCTCTATTAAACAGTGCAATAATGACAACTGTCAACATTGTTTCCATTGCACAACTGAATCTCAATGTCACAGAGTTCCTTATTGAGGTATCTAATATACTTAGCTTTTCACATACTTTTATATCAGTTTGTCATTCTCCTTTTGAATGAATATAAGGTCCTTTTATTTCCTATGTTCCATTTGGTTTGATACATGTTCTTTTGCATTTAAAGTAAGTGATAATATTTGTGTCCAGAAATTGGAGAAGTATGAAGGGTATTTTATATGGTAATATTTTAATGGTTGAAATTTTAATAAATATATGCAGACTGGTCCAAAATCGGGACTGATGAAATACTTGTTTTTTTGGAGTCATGAGTATAATCTCTATTTGCCAGCATTCAAAAAAGACTGTACTACTTTCCTTGCAGCAATCTTGTTTCCAGCATTTGCTATATTCTGGATGGCATCTTATTGCAAAAACTTGTCCATTTTAGTTATCGCGGAACTTCGTAATCTTTTTCTGAGATGTATCACGGTGTTAATGAAGATTTTTTTATTAGATTTTAACTTTATCTTGTTTCCTGTAGGCTATGTTCAGGACTGTTGAGATGATTAAGGATGCTTGGGGTATCTCAGGCCACATGCTGTATGAACCCCAGAGATTCTTAAATTATCAAGATTTAGAAAATGTTTATTCCGGAAGATATGCCCCATACATATTACAGAATTTGACCTCACTGCCCCTTCTCTTCCATGTCTTGCATGACCCAATACGATCTGAGGATGCTGATGTATCAGCATTCAAAGATGAGAATCTTGTCCAACCTGGTATCTCAATTCCAATATATATAGATGAAACTCCTGAGGAACGACTTCCCCGCTATAGGTCTCATTCTTCTGACAGAATCAATGACAAGCAATTCAATGGGATAGGGCATCATTATGTTGTTGTGCAATTTTATGGGACGTCGAGGCCTTCTAGTCCAATTTCTATGGATCGTGTGGGCCTCAGCTGCATTGAGATTGATTTCTCAAAAACATCATCAAAATTGGAGTCTCAGGATACTTGGGATGGTCCAATAGGTAACAAAAATACTGATGGGATTAGCAAAGCAGATTCTAGAGGTAGCTTGATAATTCCTATTATATGTGAAGTTTCAGTACAGCGATGTTTTAAGATGGTGCAATTGTACTCAACTGTAAGAATACATGTTAACCTTGTTATTTAGTCATGAGAAAAGCTGAATAGATCTTGATGTCTTAGTACTGTGCTTATTTGAATGCAGGTGATACTCTACAATACAACATCAGTACCATTTGAAATACGGTTTGATATCCCAATTGGTGTGTCCCCAAAGGTAATAAACACCAGGTGCTTGTCTCGTTTATTCTTCAACCGCAGAGACTGTTTTACTTGATTATTCCATTTTTCAGATTCTTGATCCTGTATATCCTGGTCAAAAGTTGCCTTTGCCTGTACATTTGGCTGAAGCTGGTCAGATGAGATGGCGTCCTCTTGGTCAAACTTATCTTTGGAGTGAAGCTAATAACATTGCAAACATACTCTTCCAAGAAAATAGAGCGGGATTCCAGCGTTCCTTTGTTTGGTATCCCTCTCATCCGAGCAATGATCCATTTTGGTGTTGTATATCTGTTCAACATGTGTACTGTTCTTCACATCAATCAGCTGGAAATAGCTGCAAAACGTCTAATCACGAGAAGCTAGAAAAACACTGTATACACCAATTGACTTTATGTAGTCCACTGGTGGTGAAAAACTGTCTCCCTAAAGCAGTTTCTTTGACTGTAAACACTGGTGGTGTTAGTAGTACAACATTTCTTCAAGAGGTCTGTAGTGAGTACTGGTAGATCATGGATATTTACTTACTGACTAAAATTTTGCTCCTTTTTTGTTGTTTCTCATGGGGAAAGACTCACAAAGATGCTCATCTTCTCAGGTTGATACTTCTTTCTTTCACATTGATTCCTCACATGATCTGGATATATCTATCCATTTGCCTGGGTTTAACTCTTCAAGCCTTAAGTTTCCACGCACAGAAGTATTTACAGGAACAGCCAAGTTCAGTGGGACAAAATTTTCCCTGTCAGAAAGCATTGTTTTTTTCAGTGAACAAACTTTTGGTAAGAAAGCTTGATTTACTTATGAGTTCACATTTCTTGTTTATTCTTTCTTTCAAGTTATGTAATTTAAGGTTGATCACAGTTCATTGTTTATATCCATCGTCATTCTTATCAATCTTACTCATAATGTTTTAGGTCCTATTCGTGTCTCTGTGGAAAAGATTATGGATGCATTCTCTGGAGCTCGTGAAATATATATCTATGTTCCTTTTCTGCTGTATAATTGCACTGGTTTTTCGCTGAGTGTGTTGGATTCTTCTGAAGAAAATAAAGGACATGAATGCAATATTCCGTCTTGTTATGACATAGAAGAGCAGATGCTACATTTAGGTAGGAAAGATGGTGTGAATCTTCTAACTTCTTATTTCAACCCCAATGCAACATTATCACCAAACTATACTCTGAAAGAATATTCATCAAAAGAGTACATGGTTTCAACCAGAATGAATCTGAACCCAAAATCCAAGAAACTTCGTAATGAACACATAATGCGATCTGGTCCATCCACAATTCATCATTCTTATACAGATTTGCTGAACTTAGAGGAAGGCCTGGAGAGCTCAACAAATGATGCTTTGAAACAGTCAAGTTCACACTCCAAATTAAATATTGGATTTTCCAATATCAGGGAAACAAAAACCAGAATGGTTGAACCCTGCATGTACTCACCGAGTCCTAGTTCAGTTCAGACGGAAATAATGGTTCGAGTCTCTCAGTGCTCGCCAAAACATTCTTGGTCTAGTCCTTTCCCTCTTGTTCCACCTACTGGTTCAGCTAATGTCATCATTCCTCAGTTTTCCACAAATGCTGCACATATAGTATCTGTTACATCAAGTGCAGTGGTTGGACCATTTGCAGGAAGAACAAGGGTCGTCACCTTTCAACCAAGGTATGTTTTAAGAAACCCAATAAATCATAAGAATTAAGAATGCAATATATTTTGTATTTCATGTGAAATCCCTCATTAGTGATACTAAATTTTCTTTTTAATGAAAAGTTGACCTTTTTCAAAAAAAAACTTTTTTGCAGATATCTAATTTGTAATGCATGTACCAAGGACTTGTTTTTCAAACAGAAGGCAACCAATGTTCCTATTACTTTGGGGATCGGGAAACATTCACATATTCAGTGGACAGATACAACACGGTAAAAAAAATTCTGTATATTGACATGACACTTCTTCTACCATCTATGATCTGTCCTTGTATCACATCTAGTTAGGGACACATAAGTTGTATGCTAAATTTATTTTGGGTTCACATATCATCTCTCTGTTTCTGTAATCATCCCTTATTGAAGATTCTTTTTTATTTGGAAATGTGGGAAAGAACATATTTTTTTTACATCCATCAGTTCAGTTTTCTTTATACTGATCAACTGTAGAATATATATAGGATTGTCCTGTATTAACCAATGGTTGTCCTGTATGCATGAAAACAGAAAAGTATATGATTGCGAAGTCTGATTTGTCGCCTTCCTAATTCTAAGCTAGTCTCCCTGATTCACAGCTAATCTAAACCGTGTGACTCTCAATAATGTATGGCTGGGCAAGTTTAATAAATCGGGATTCCCTACTCTCAGACACCATACAATTGTATAGTCATTGACATGATGCAGCATCCAAATCAATACTTTTATGTTGGTTGGTTGTATGGAATGTCGATTTTGTGTTTGATTTTGTTTGTATTATAGAATCCCCCAAAACTTAAGAAACTTCCTATTCCTAGTTTAATTATTCATTAGCATGTTTTTAATGTCTTTGTTGATTGCCTTGGGGACATAAAATAGACTTGTGAAAATGGTAGATTAGCTGTGATATATATACATGCATCCAAAGCTCATGTTTGTCTACTGTGATATATATACATGCCTTCCAGCTAGCAAAGTATCATTAAAACTTCTCTGTATTTGGATTTCTTTTTTATGGAATAGCAATTATGTTTTCTTTCAATTGTTTTGAGTTTGATTTGCCTGTTTATGGTAATCCTGGAAACTTCATACTTTCTAATTATTAGTTCCTTGCTCCCTGTGTGTTCTATTACTAATGATGAAACATTTTGTAGAGACCTCCTGATTTCCATTCGCTTCAATGAACCTGGATGGCAATGGTCAGGTTCCTTTCTGCCAGAGCATCTTGGTGATACTCAGGTGAAAATGCGGAACTATGTATCAGGTGCCTTAAAGATGATACGTGTTGAAGTGCAGAATGTTGATGTCTCCATTCAAGATGAAAAGATAATTGGGAACCTTCATGAGAATTCTGGAACAAATTTGGTTCTCTTATCAGATGATGATACTGGGTTTATGCCCTATAGAATTGATAATTTCTCAAAGGAGGTATTAAATTTAGATGATTTTTTTTCCACTGAGCAGATCTAATTTTATGAGGTTATGCTAAGGCAACATTTGATTGATTTTATGATTAAAGTTGACTTTGGTCTTCTAATCACTATCTTTTATCTTACTTTGAGTTGTAAAATATTCTACTATTTAGTTAAAGATTTTTTATTTCTTTGTATATCTCTTCACTAAATCATTTTATATTTGCTCATTTGTAGAGGCTTCGAGTTTACCAACAAAAGTGTGAGGCATTTGAAACTATTGTTCATTCATATTCCTCAAGCCCTTATGCTTGGGATGAACCATGCTACCCTCATCGACTCACTGTTGAGGTAAGCGGCGATTCTCATGCTTAAAATTGACAACGATTTGTCTACATTCTTAACTCATGAGTATTCCTAAAATATAAAGGTGCCCGGCGAGCGTGTGATCGGTTCCTATTCACTTGATGATATGAAAGAGTTCAACCCAGTACATTTCCCATCAAGCTCAGAGGCATGTGTTTAATGATTCATCTATATTTGTGCTGTGTGAGAAATCACGTCTTATGCTCAACTAGCGACAAGTTACTTTTAATTTGTTTCAATGAACATTATGTGTGAGAATTTCAATAGTTAAATTTTTTTATTACAATTATGCAAGTTTCATATCAGGTTAGAAATAGTTTTGCATGTTGTAGGTAATAACCAGTTTTTGTCTATGCTTGTCAAGAGTTGAAATTGGAATTGAAGGTCCAATTCCAATTTTCATGTTGTTTCAGAGTTTATTGAAATTGGAATTAAAATAATGGGTTTTCACAAGTATATATTTTCTTCTACTCTATTTTTATTTTTCATTAAATGAAATTACAATTTCATTTCAGTTTTCCTTTCTCAAATACTTCACCTCGCCATCATTGAGCTATGGCCTGTTAAAAATGTAGTCATCACGGTTTTCTTTCGTGTTGTGCCTACATTTTTTATTGACCAGGACGTCTAGACAGACTACGAACACCCAGTACTCCCATAAACAACACAATTTATATGTTCTTTTTTTTTACCCTCGTTTAATCCCGGGGTAGCTAGCATGACACCCGTAGTCATGACCCCCTTTAATCATGGCGTTCCAAGTGGGAATCAAACCTGAGACCTTTGGTCTACGAGGTAACACCCATTGCCACTTGAGCAGCCCTGGTCTTTATGTTGTGTTAGACTTGCATTTTTCACACTGGCTCAATACAAAATGGTCTACTGACTTTTCTACAACATATTTAGTGATGTGGTTTTGGTTCTCTGTTCGGAGGTCTGTCCAAATCCGTTTGTATTGCTCATGAGTCATACCTAACCACCACCCAATTGACTGTTAGATACTGGACCAAATTCCAAATTCTACATATTACTAGATGGGATGGCCCATATGTCCATCATATGTGTTCTTGTTCCCAACATGTTTGCCACTTTGGCCTGTAGCATACAGTTTTAGATTGTGCATCATCATTCAGATAAGTTTTAGTAGGGAGCTTTATTATTTTTTTTTGTATTCCAGCTGATCATACAATTATTTTTTTGTGATTTTAGAAGCCCCAACGAACTTTATTTGTATCTATTCATGCTGAAGGAGCTATCAAGGTGCGCATCATGTTACATATATGATCTGTTTAAATTATTTTTGGTCCATTGTCCTTTTATTTTATTGTTTTAGCTTCCCTCTCACAGGTTCTCAGCATTGTTGATGCAAGTTCCCACAGTTTAAGTGATGCGAAGTTTCCACGTGACCCTCAAGTCAAAGAAAGGAAAAAAGATTATGAAAAGCCAGAAGCTTCAGTGGGGTGCAGGGAAATGATATCCATTTCTATCCCTTTCATTGGTGTTTCCCTTATGAACGCATATCCACAGGTATCTGGGTAGTTTTGCAGTTTAAGTTAGAACACTTTGGTTCAAAAAGCTATTCTTTACTAATTATAGGGTCCTGCAGGAATTGGTGTTTGCTTCTGCAAAGAACATAACCATTGATATTCTTCAGAATCTGGATCAACAAAAGTTTTCTTTCACAATCCAGTCATTGCAAATTGATAATCAGTTGCAAAATAGTCCATACCCTGTCATTTTATCATTTGACCGTGGATATCGAAGAAAGCCTGTTAACAAGATAAGACATAACGAGGAGAGTATAAAAATGATTACTGAAGGCGCAACACCGAATACATCAGAAGCTCAATGCGAACCTGCTTTATACTTTTCGGCAGCAAAATGGAGGAATGATGACAATTCACTGGTCTCCTTTGAGTATATTAGCTTGAGGTATTTGTTTTTTTTTCGTTTAGGCTGGAGTGAACATGTTATTTAGTGCTTATTCTATTATGTTATTGCCTGCAGGACGGCTGATATTTGCCTGGAGATCGAGCAAGAAGTCATACTTGGGTTGCTGGATTTCTTTAGGCTCATATCTTCAAGATCTAGGAGTGGAGTTTTGACCTCTACAAGTTCCACCTTGCTTCCTTTCAACTCAACTAGCATACAATATGAAGCATCAGTACTTGCTGAAGCTTATGCATATGGTGAAGGGAACTGGCATCAAAATCATTCAGCAGATTCCAAATCTTCAGAAAATTACAAAAGAAACTTCGCTTTGCCCTTGGTAGTCCCCATTGGAGCTCCATGGCAACGATTTCATTTATTTGCCAGAAGAAAAACAAAACTATACGTTGAAGTATTGGACGTTTCCCCCATAATGTTGACCTTAAGGTAATCAGTCTATCATTCTTCGTGTTTATCTGCCTACCTAAATTATTAGGCTAATACACAGCATATTATCCAGCTTTTCCAGTACCCCTTGGATGCTTAGGAATGGGATTCTTACTTCAGGGGAGTCTCTCATCCATGTAAGTAGCTCAGATATGCAGCATCTTATCGATGCTATATTTGTTGTAAGCATAAAGTTAGGTACCGTGTTTGTTTCAGTTAAACAAACTTCATGTATATCTTTTGTCTAGAAGGAATTAGAGTGAGAAGTATAAATCACGACTGTAGCTGTTGATGTATTGGATTCTTTCCATCCTCTAGAAAGAGATGATGTGAACTGCTGAGAGTGGAAGCAAACGTCTTAAGTCTACATAGTCCCACATTTATTGGCTTAGTTAACTGACAAATGGATTTCAAATAGAAGCTAACATAACTGCATAAAATGCTTGGGAGTATCCAGAATGGTTATGATTTTAATGGTAATTCTCTGTAGTAGTTTGGACACATGATAAGCAGCTTTTTTGGGGGGAAAAGGCATTGCCTTTTTTTTAATAAAAGCTAAGTAGACCTTTATAGTTTTAGAAGCAATATTTTATGCTTGAATTACTATACTTTATTATGTATCAAGTTCCAGTTAAATGAAATTTACAGAGAGGTCTTATGGCACTTGCGGATGTTGAAGGAGCCCAAATTAATTTGAGACAACTTACTGTTGCACATCAAATGGCAAGCTGGGAATCCATTCAAGAGATTTTTGTCCGACATTATGCTCGTCAATTTCTTCATGAGATATTCAAGGTAAATAATACCCGGATGCATATATCTCTCTACTACTGCTTGTTGCAAAATATATCTACAATTCAACAGTTTCTCAATTAAAAACTCTTGGGGATGCAAAAACTTCTTCCTGAATAAAAAGCATTTTGGATTCAAACTATTGTCCCAATTTTATACAATCTTGGGTTTTCAATAAAAGCAATATTATTATGATTGATCAAAGGTCACCCTATGTGGTGATCAAATACATTTAAACCTAGGTATGACACCTGCTTGATGTATCATTGTTTAAGGATGTAGGACTTTGCAGTCTTAACACTCCTGATGAAGCAGAAATCCAACTTTCTGAAAAGGATAACTGTGTTATACACATTATCTTGGTATTGTTCCACTATATTCATTATGTTTTGATCCTCTATGTTTTGAATTAAGATTTTGAATTATTATGTTTGGAAATGTATTGAAGTAGTAATAAATCTTAGGGGTCATTGTATTCCGTTTTCTTTCATACTCCTTATCTAAATGTGTCTTGTCAGGTTTTTGGTTCTGCTGGAGTAATAGGAAACCCTATGGGATTTGCACGTAACATGGGCCTTGGTATCAGAGATTTCTTATCAGCTCCTGTGAAGAGCGTTTTTCAGGTGGATCACGTTGTTTACTAAGTTATGCTGAGTGTTATTTTGTGCTTAACACAAGTGTCAAATTTGCAGAGCCCTACTGGTATTTTGACAGGCATGGCTCAAGGAACGTCTAGTCTTCTCAGTAATACTGTTTATGCTGTTAGTGATGCTGCCACCCAATTCAGCAGGGCGGCCCACAAGGTATTCATATTATTGAGCCATTTGGATTGTAAACTGATTTATGGACAGCTAATATGTTGTGTATAATACACAGGGTATTGTTGCATTTACATATGACGATCAATCAGCTGAAAAAATGGAAAAGCAACAAAAGGGTATTCCTTCACACAGCAAAGGTGTAATCAATGAATTCTTAGAGGTAGATTCAATCCCTCTTCGTTCCATTCATAGTTTCTGGCATAGTGATGTTGGTACAAACACAACTGAATGACATAGGATCTACAATAGAAATTTGTCATTTGTCTCTGGATTTAGTTATAGGTGGTTCTGTAAATGTATTTCAGTTGAGTAAATTCATACTTACTCAGTTACTCCCTAACTCTAGTTATATATATATTGAGTAAAAAAATTTAACAAAATTTATAATGATAAAAAAAACAGGTTGCTGTTTGAAAATGATTTTTACAATTTTTGTAAATATTATAGTTATATTTTTCAAGAAACGCATTAATTATATGTAACAACTAACAAGGAGGGTTTTTAACATTAAAAAAAAACTCCCGGGCAAAGAAAAAAGGAATGATGGAAACCTCTATTTTCCAATACCCAAATTTTTTATGATGTTTCATTTACATTTTCATTTCAGGGGCTAACTGGTCTCCTCCAGACACCAATTAAAGAAGCTGAGAAACATGGGCTTGCAGGAGTTGTCTCAGGTTTTTCTCTATTGAATAGTTCTATTACTTTTCCTATTCATCAGCGAGAGCCTATTTGGACACTCGTATTTCGTTACAATCTCTGCAATAATCACAATCTCATTGGAAAATTGCAAAGTTAAAATTGAGACTAATTTTTTCTTTCGGTATAAGAATTCGTCTGTATCATGATGCAAATTATAGTGTGATTTGATTTTGTGAAGCATTATCCAAATTATAGTGTACTTTTTTTTGTTTCATTTGGCATACATACTGTTTTTCTGAATCATGATCAGATGATTGTGATTTTTTCTAGATTTGTTTCATGTTAAAGCTGGTGGTTTGTCATTTGGCAGGATTTGCCCTAGGGGTAGCAGGAGTTGTAGCTAGACCAACTGCCAGCATCCTCGAAGTAGCTGGGAAAACTGCACAAAGTATCAGAAACCGGAGCAAGCTCCACCAAACAGGGGGATGTCAACGTCTTAGGGTTCGTCTTCCCAGGCCCTTAAGCCGAGAACTTCCCTTAATGCCTTATTCTTGGGAAGAAGCAATTGGAGCATTTATCCTTGCAGAAACTGAAGACAGCTTAGTTCTCAAGGACGAGACACTTGTCCTCTGCAAACCCCTTAAACCAGAAGGTAAATTCACAGTCTTCACAGAAAAGCGTATATTGGTCATTAACTGCCTGAGTTTGGCCAATATTGGGAACTCTGATTTTCCGGGTGTCCCTGCCAGTCTTGATTGGATGATAGAAGCCGAAATATTGATGGATAGCATTATCCATGCTGATTCATCGAAAGATGTGGTTCATATTGTTGGAAGCAGTTCTGATCCTCTCGTAAGTCAGAATCATCAAAACTTGCATAATAAACAAACCGCCTTCAGCTCCAGCTCTAGTTCTAGTACAAGGAATGCCCATAGTCCCCTCCCGTTTTATCAAACTGACTTGCAGTTTGCATTCGAGGAAGATGCTAATGAGTCGCTACAAATTCTGTTCTCTACTATTGAGAGCGGGAAAGAGCGAGGCTGGGGCCGCACTCATATTGTGCATCAAATCAATCTTAGGTAGGTAGGTGTAATTATTTTTTGATCAAATTTGTTTAAGGAACAAGAAGAAAAATAGGAATAAGCTTCTTTAATCATTTATATGTACTCCATATGTGCATTAATGTACATATATATATTTATTGATTGTTAGTTTTTCAAAAATATTCATTTTGTTATAGAATTTCAATTAAAATATTAAATTGTAAATTTTAAGAAATTTATTTCATAAATTTTTTAGTTTTTTTAGTACTGGAAACTTATATTTTGATGGACCAAAACCTTCTGTAATAAAATAAAATAAATTGAAATTGCAATTTTTAAGTTAAGTAGAAGTGTGATATTACAAGTTTAATTTTTTTTATAATTTTAATTACATTATATTTTTATTTTCAAATTTACCTGAACAAAATAATTATTAAAAATAGAATTAGGTTCAATTTCAATTCTAATTTTATTTAATTACCAAGCATAATTTTATTCAAATTGTTCTTTTACTATTATTTACATTTAGTGTGTAGCACTGTTTATACTATATTGTCTTCAAAATAATAAAATTCTATGATGAAATTATACAAAATAATATCTTTATATAATATATTTAAAATTAAATATTATTATAAAAATTAAATTTAAATTTTTTTTAAAATATGAAAAATAAATAAATATATTGTTCAGTATATATAATTAATTATGTTTATTAGTTTTTAAAGTGGAAATACAAATATTATCCACGTCACAAAAAAAAAAAATCTAATATAAAATGATTGACACTTAATTTAACCTTAATAATATCGTCATTCTTTCCTAAAATATGAAAAATATATTAGTAATATTATATATTTAATTGTATTTATTAGTTTAAAATTTGGAATGGACACATAAATATTATTCACTATCAACTACTAATTAAACCGAAAAAAACGTCTTGCACAATTCAAATCATAAACCACAGGACGATTTGTAATTGACATGTAGTTAGTTATTCGTACAACGGGCAGGGTAAGAATTCTTAATTTCAAATATATAATTAAAACTGGTTGATGTTTGAAAAGTATATTATATAATTTTAAGAACCTTATTTAATTATTGGTTTAAAATTAATGGGCTTTATTTATTTTATTAAGTATTAACAGACAAGTAGGGTTTCTAACTAAAAAAAGGAACTCATATAAAGAAAGAAGAAAGGACCGACGGAAAACCCTATTTGCGGCGGAGAACTCAGAAGCAGAATCCAGAAGATACCTAGGTACCTGTTCTTCCAAATCTTCATTCATTCAATTGTTACATGATTTCACTGCATTCTGCTGACGTTACCGAATCCATGTTCTTCAAAGCCCGTCGTTTGTGATCCCATTTCTGCTACTAGACGTATTGGATCTAATGTTTTAGTTCTATCTAGTAGATTCGTCTTATTTCTGTTGCGCACTGTCTCATATTGCCTAGATCTTGTTTTTGTGCTTCAAATTCTTCTTATATCTAGTTGGAAACTCATCTAAATGTTCTGGTGCTGAATAACATGCGTAAAATCTATGAACTTTCCAACTCAGCCGACAGCTTAAGGTATTAATTAAGCAATGTCTTATGAGGACATCAAGCTAAATCTTTTAAAAAACAAACGATGATTATGTGATTCAACTTGAAACTAGGGTTATTAGTTCACCAGTTGAACTATTTTGCATGTTATCATCTAAATTGGTACATGATTATGAAAGTGATAATTATTTTAATCTGACTGTTTAGAATGAAACCATTATCTGATGGATTTATGTATGTGTTGTTGAAATAGGTCATGGCTCCTAAACAGCCAAACACAGGCCTCTTTGTGGGGTTGAACAAAGGGCATATAGTTACCAAGAAAGAGTTGGCTCCACGCCCATCTGATAGGAAAGGCGTAAGTTTGTCATCTATTCTTACATTTATGTTATATGGTTATGAAACTAGAGTTTATAATACAATTGTAATTATGTTTCAGAAAAGTACGAAAAGGGTTCAATTTGTGAGATCATTGATTAGAGAAGTGGCTGGCTTTGCACCTTATGAGAAGAGAATTACTGAACTTCTAAAGGTTGGAAAGGATAAGCGTGCTCTGAAAGTGGCCAAGAGAAAGTTGGGCACACACAAGAGGGCGAAGAGGAAGCGTGAGGAGATGTCTAGCGTTCTCCGTAAGATGAGGTAGAATTGATTTTTATGATTTTGGGCACATTGTTGAATTTCTTTTGTATTGATTTATGCTCTTTATATTGAGGTTTTCTTAACTATTTGTGTAGGTCTGCTGGAGGTGGTGAAAAGAAGAAGTGATTTGGCATTCCTTCTTTCATTTAATGTTTTCAAAAGTTTTTGAATCTTCATCATGTATGCCTTCTTCCCATGTATAAGACAAATCTTTAATATTGTTTCTTCTTTATGTAGACTTTTATCGGCACTAATATTATGATTTAGTAGTGAGCTTTCTGGAATATGATCTCTGCACTATTTGTTAATCTATGGATTTTGCAAAAAAAAATCTTTGAACTTGTTAAATTATGGTCATATGTAAAAGGACCACTTCATACATAGGCTTAAATGTTAGTAAATAGGCTGTGATTTCAATTCATGAACCAAAATCAGGTTCTTTACAATTCTAAAACTTTTTTTTTTTAAAGTATCACAATCTCTATAGTTATAATAGCTAGTTTAAGTTGTTTAGCTATATTTGTTTTTGTAAAAAAAAAAATCAAATCTTCTTTTTACTAAACATTTACATTAAGTTATGAGTCCAAATGTTTTTCTCATCTCAAATTGTATTCATATATCTTTTAGAATATAACATATTTTAAATGAAGTGAAATGTTCAACATGAATAGAAGGTGAGACAAAGCTATAGTCTCACTTTGTAAAATAAATTAATATAATAATAACAATAATCAGTCATTTATTAAAAAGAATTACCTAGGAAATTACTACAAAAAATCATTGAACTAAATAAAAATGAGGAAGCAAAAAAAGGTCCCTTATTCTTTGTTCTTGTTCTTTAAGAAAATTGAACTTAAAATTTTTAATTTCTTAGATAAATTATTTTTACTTTGAGCTATCCTGATTGGTTCATTGTTTATGTATATACACTAATACAAATATTATTATAAACCTTAAATCTTAATCTTACAAGGTAAGAACATTGTCAAGTTGAACTAACAGGTGAGTAAGAACAAGTTTAATGAACCATATACAAAGATCAATTATCTAAGTTTTGAGTTGTGAAAAAACCTCACTTTCTTCTTTCCATAATTCAAATAAACTCAACTCAAAAACAATTTTCATTTGTCAAAAATAAAAAACAGTCATATTTATTAGGAAAAATTAATAAAATTTAATCACCTTATATATATATTTTCATTTGAAATGATTTTATCTATTCTAATAATATATTTCCTATAACCGGAAATATCCACTTTTTACATTTTAAAAAACAACATAAACATTTCACACTTATCCCCTTTTCAGACAAATAAATAATTAAATAACCAGAGATACCTTAAGAAGTAAAGAAATATTCTGATGGAACATTTTATTCTATAGTAAATTAGTCATAAATATTAAATACACGAATAAACCAATATTTTTTTTTATTGTGATGATATTAATCCTACTAAAATACTAGTTTTCCGCATAAATTATATATGTTTGGGCTTTGTTTCAATTGAAATTATTTTAAATTTATAAATTTAATTATCTTTAAACTTACTAATTAATTACTCCCTCTTTAAATCACAAAAATCGATTATTAAAATAACCAAATAACAAGTACGATTTCAACTTAAATCGAGTTAAGTTGAGTAGAAGTTATGTTACGGGATCATTCTAATATTCTTAGATTAAACAAAAATTATATATTATTTTTAATAAATATTTATATCATAAACCTTAATTATTTAAACCCTAATATTGTTAGTATTTTTGGTATTATCATTTTGTTTAAAGAAAAGGCAAATAAATGTTGGAACTTGTCTGAAGGATATGAGAGAATTCCTCCATTAAAGATTTATAGGTAATGTTTCTCTGCAACATAGTTTCATTAAGGATCCGACGTATTTCACTTCATTCAAATTACGCTCTAAATTCATGGGCTGTATCTCTTTCTTACTGTAAAGAATCAATCTTGAACCAGACTCTTCACTCAAAAACATCAGATTCAGACCATCCAGTTGATTCGCTACCGCCTTACTTAACCCAGTTGCAAATCTTGGTTGATCACTACAATTCGGCTATCGCCCCACCAAGAACTGGACTGCCTTCGCCAATTCAAAATTCTGAGGATTACTATGAATTTCTTATCCACAACTTTCGATTTTCGTCCTCTCATACTGTTGCTAAGCAGCTTCATTTATTGTTTATCAAGAATGGACTTATTGGGAACAACTTTTGCTCCAACACCATTAAAAGTATTTACGCCAGAACCGGCGACATCATTGCTGCAGATAAGCTGTTTGCTGAAATGCCCCAAAGAAATTATACCCAGAATGGAATATCAGATGAAGCCTGCACTGACTTTATAGAAATTGTGAGGTCAGGGGTTTATCCAAGTTCTTATACTTTTGGGAGTGTTCTCAAAGCTTGCATTGGTTTAGGCTCGTCCGGACTAAGGGTTGGTTTGCAAATTCATGGTCTAATCCTGAAAACCCCATATGTATTTGATGTTTCGATGTCTAATGTATTGATTTTAATGTATGGAAACAGCAGGAATCTTGTCGAGTGTGCTTATTGTGTTTTCTATGATATGCATATAAGAGACGTAATATCATGGAATTCAATCATATCGGTTTGTTCGCACAGAGGGGACTTGCTTTCTGCCTTTGAACTCTTCTCTCAAATGCAACAAGGATTCGAACTGGATGTTCGGCCGAATGAGTATACGTTTGGCAGCTTACTATCTGTGGCTAGTTCTGTGGATTATAACTGCCAATGTTTGCTTGAACAGATGCTTTCTAAATCTATGAAGTATGGAATTATGCACGATCTTTATGTCGGAAGTGCATTGGTAAGTGGATTAACTAGAGTAGGCTTGTTAGATATTGCCAAGAACATATTTCAGCAAATGAATGTTAGGAATGTGGCGACCATGAATGGCTTGATGGTTGGATTGGTAAAGCAAAGACAAGGAGAAGAGGCAACCGTGGTATTTAGAGAGATGGAAGGATTAATAGAAAGAAACTCAAAGTCTTATTCCATCCTTATGAGTTCGTTTACTGAGTTTTCTGATCTAAAAAAAGGGAAGAACAAAGGTAAAGAGGTTCATGCTCATGTCATGCGGGCTGGTTTATTCGATTCTGATGTTTCCATAGGAAACGCACTTATTAACATGTATGCTAAATGTGGAGCCATTTTCGATGCTTGTTCAGTCTTTGAGCTTATGGTTTGTAAGGACTCGGTTTCTTGGAACTCCATAATCTCGAGCTTTGATCAGAATGAGGATTATGAAGGCTCGGTTTTACAATTCCAAAAAATGAGAAGGATAGGATTGATGCCATCTAATTTCACTTTTATAAGCGCTTTGAGTTCCTGCGGAAGCTTAGGTTGGATTAACATAGGAAAGCAGATTCATGGCAAAGGAATACAGGTGGGGCTTGATTTGGATATATCGGTATCAAATGTTCTCATTTGTTTATATTCCATGACAGGGTTTTCCTCTGAATCCTTGAAGGTGTTCTCTTTAATGTCGGATCATGACCGAGTTTCATGGAACTCTATTATTCGAGCTTTGGCTGATTCCGAGGAACATTTATTAGAGTCTTTAAGATATTTCATTGAAATGATGCGAGTCGGATGGTCTCCTAATGACATCACTATAATAAATGTTTTATCGTCGGTATCGTCTCATTCTGTCCATCAAGTTCATGCCCTGGCAGTAAAATATTGTCTTGCAAATGAAACTACAGTCGAAAATACTCTCCTTTCCTGCTATGGAAAGTCTGGGCATATAGATGAATGTGAGAAGATTTTTTCTTTGATGTCTGAAAGAAGAAATGAAATAGCTTGGAATTCAATGATTTTGGGTTATATTCATAATGACCAATTAGATAAAGCAATGGATTTGGTTTCGGCTATGCTGCAAACGGGTAAAAGATTAGATTCATTCACATTTGCCACGGTTCTTAGTGCATGTGCTTCGGTTTCAATGTTGGAGCGAGGTATGGAGATCCACGGTTGTAGTATAAGGGCTTGTTTGGAGTCAGATGTCGTTGTTGGTAGTGCATTAGTGGACATGTATGCCAAATGCGGGAGAATCGATTACGCGGTTAGGTTCTTCGATTCAATGCCGTTTAGGAACTTGTACACATGGAATGCAATGATTTCTGGATTCGCAAGCCACGGTTCTGGGTACGAAGCACTAGAACTTTTTACAAAAATGAGTCATTCGCCCGATCACGTCACTTTCGTCGCGGTTCTATCTGCTTGCAGCCACGTCGGTTTGGTTGAAGAAGGGTTTAAGCATTTTGAGTCGATGAGTAAGATATATGACCTAGCTCCAAAAATTGAGCATTTCTCGTGCATGGTGGATGTGTTGGGACGGGCGGGTGAACTCAATAAAATGGATGAATTCATTAGAAGAATGCCAATCGAGCCGAATGAACTCATATGGAGGACGGTTTTAGCAGCCTGTTCTCGTTCGAATGGTTTGAAAACAGATTTGGGTAGGAAAGCTGCTAAGAAGCTTAAGGAAATGGAACCTCAAAATGCGGTTAATTATATACTTCTTGCGAATATGTATGCTGCTGGAGAGAGTTGGATCAATGTAGAAGAAGCCCGAGAAGCAATGAGGGAATCGGCAGCTAAAAAAGAAGTTGGTTGCAGTTGGGTTGGGTGATGATCTCGCGGTTGACTATCCTGGGAAAAAGATGTCATCCATGAAAACTAAAGGTGTGTCTCAATCTTTAATGCCTTTTTGTTGTTCTTTCAATGAAAGTTGACAAGGTTGGTTGAGTCTTTCTTCTGGATCTTCATTTGGATCCAACTCTGGCAAACAGTTTCTCTGGAAAGACAACATTTTTGTTAGAAATGAGAATATTTTCTCGAGGAAGATTGTTGATTCAAACCTATCAAGTATTAGGCATGCATTATGGAGGTGTCCATGGGAGAAGTCTGTCTAGTTAGATGTGTAGTAGTATTTGTTGTATTAGGGATATTATTATCTCAATTGGGCTATTATCCAAAACAAAATGGCAATCTTCTTGTTGGATTATTTTTCAAAAAAATAATTGTTAACCTAAGTTTGATAAAGGGATAGAAATATATTAACTTAACCCACTAGGATATTCTCATGGAATTATGTTAATTTCTTTTTGAAAATAAATTTATATATTTCAAAAAATATGATTTTACATTTTTTTCTAGAATGAGTGAGTGAAGGAAAAAAAAGGAATGAATGAAAAGAAGTGTTCTTTGTTGGAAAAAGAAAGAGGGCAAAAGAAGAGTTTGGTAACTGGGATCCCAACTGAATCAAGAACACTTTCATTTAAAAATAGTTCTAATGTGTTTATAAACTAACGTGCTTAACCCACAGGAATTTACTCCAAAATAGAAAAATTCAGTGTTCTAAAATATATAAAAAAAAATACCAAAACAATGACAAAAAAATTTAAAATCATGCATTTAGAGGATTAGAGTATAAATATATAATGAATATTAAAAAAAATAAAATAATTTAATTGATTATTTGAATCATGTGAAATGAGTTGACTTTTTAAAGTTCAGAATTTTTTTTCATTAAAGGAGGCTAGCACAATATCCCACCATCATGAACTCCACACTTAAAATCAAAGTGTTTACCGTAATAATCAAACTTGAGAGCTCAACCTTTAAGTTACAGACTCTTATAACCTGAGCAACCCTAGGTGGATGTGTAGATTGTTGATTGAATCCCATAAAACAAGGCCTTAATATAAAATTGTAAATGTAAGTTGCCAATTTTTAAAATGAGGATATGGCGTTGCACTAAGTTGCCAAAAGCACAAGGATATCAAATGGAGGGAGTATTGTTTTGGAAATGAATAGTAGGGATAGGGTTAGTGTCATATTAGTAAATAAATGGGTGATTCTGTTAATTTCATTCTCTGTTGGATGTTAAGAGTGGGTTGAACTGTTGAAGTTCGCGTTTGGTAATTACAAAATAGTTAGTTGGTGTATTTGTAGGTAGAAGTGATCAATTCCCTGCCGGAATTCTTTCCTAAAGTGGAAGCATGGGTGGAAGATGTTCTAATGGAGGAAGGAAATGCAACAATACTCACCCTTGTTGTGTGCTTGCTAACTGTCCTCTATTTCCGGGAGCGACAGCGTAGGAATGCTGCAGCTGCCTTGCAACGTCAACAACCTGAAAATGCTGTACAATTCCAACTCTGATTATGGTTTGTGAAACGTGTTTATTGTCTGTCGGTTATTATTTTCAATATTTTGTAATGATAACTGAAACTTTATTGCTAATTTAGCTGGAAAAAGTTCAATAAGCTTGCAGACTTGAGGATGATATAACAGTTTGGTAGGTTAGGGTTAGTATCATCATTCTTGGTACTGAAAATTGTATAGCCTGATTTTAGTTCAGACCTCCCCCTCTCTCTCTCTGTGTCTTTTGTAGATCATATTGATTGATAGTAATATTTTTGTTGCCAAACAAAATTTTTTTTGTCTCCTGTCGATGATTTTGGCCTTGTTTTGTTATGTTATTTCAATCGATGTATTCTATTACAATATGAACTGGGAACTGATTTCAAGATATTAAATCTGGAAGGATCTGACATTCTTTTCTTAACTCATACCTTAACTGGATTTCTTTGTAAAGAAGAATAAGGCATTTTCTCCACCTGCCTTTTTGGTTAATCTTCTATGATGGTGATCTTTTGACTTTGATAATGTTTGGCACAAACCTTCATTACATGTATCTTGACTTCTGATTTCTCCTTGTTGATAACTTACAACATGTTTATTTGATTTTTGAGATCTCGGTAAGATTCGAGTTTTTCTTTTTCTCATTTTTGTAAATGCCATTGTTCTGGTCATTTATTAAAGATAGACATTATTTTTGTCTTTCCTATAATAAAAGCACAAGTCAATGGGTTGTGCTCGGGTCAATATGAAGTAATGAGTTAGCTTCCGATTTGGAGATACAGATTATGTGTTGACTTTAGTCAGTTGGTTTACAAAGAAGGTATGATATTCTTCAATGCATGTATTTGTAGTGAATCTCATGTTGAAATGGTGCCTTATTTCCATGCAACTTTTGCAGTTTGTTCAAGAAAGTCTAGAAGATCACTATACCCTTTGATTGTACAATTTTTTTTATTTTTTTGGTATGTTTTTCGGTTTAGTTGAAAAAGTGGGTCTAGATTAACTTACATTTGACAAGGAGAAAGTCACTTACATAATACAGAGATTTTGTATAAATTGAAATTCAAATGATGAAGGAACTGTAAGCCTTAAAAGTTGTGAAACTCATCAAGATTAAAGGTAAGTTTTACTAAATTAATTTGAAAATTGAAGTATAATAAATTATGTAAATTGTATATTTTATAGTTTTAAATTCGTCACGCGATATAAAAATATTGTATAATGGAATGACTTTATCCTTCTAATTAATTTTGAAAACATACATTTTTGGTTATTTATTTTTATCTTTGTAAATTTTATTTATTATTATATTAGTAAATGTAAGAATAATGATGAGAAAAAATGGAAATTTGAAGTAAAAACAGAGAAGCCAAAAAGGTTCTGGCATTGCTAACTTTAAACAACCGACTCCCATTGTAGCAAAACAAAAAACAAAACATTAATGTTTTACAACGTTTTTGAGGTAGATTTACATGATGAAAAGGTCAGCCCACAACCTTAGTTGCAAAAAGATCTGCAATTAACTGCAAACCACCAAATTTAACTGTAACAAAACAAAACATTTACATGATTAAAAGGTCAGTTGACTCAGTCCACAAACTTAGTTGCAAAGATCCTATACTTCCTGGTTCCCCATTTGTCATTTTTATCAGTATAATAGGATTTTAAACAAAACTCCACCCATGGTGGATTCCTTTGGGCGCATTGCTGTTCTTCATTGCTCCTCCCACTTGGAATCATCACTCCAAGCAAAGCATTCCTTGTTCTTTTCAATGTCTTGTCAGAAGGATACCCATCGAAAAAATACTCCTATCATAACAATATATTAGTTATGAATTCAATTCAATCTCAAAAGAAAAAAAAGAAAAAAAAGGATGGTTGTTCAGTTACCGAATCTTCTGCAAATAAAAATGCATGGATTCTGGCAGTTGCATCCTCCAGGGTCAATGTTATCCTGTATATTCCTTGTGGAGAGCAGAAATCTTCCGTCTCGAATGGACGTATTGAAATAACCCTAACCGCACACTTAAACTTACCAGTTACCTGCAAATAAGGCTCCAACATTAAGAGGGCTTCATCTTTTCAATAATAAGTCTTTTTATCGATTTTCCTTTCAATAATAATGTTATCAAAGAATTCAGTTTCCATATGAGAAATCGACACAAAAAAGTTTCATTTAATGAAGTAAGTGACAAATAAACTAAACAACTGCACCCTAAAACCTTACTAATAAAAGAGAAAGGGCATCTTCAAAAAATTATTTGACTACTTGTAATGGCGAGGGAATATTACAATACCTGTGGATGGTTGATAACATCCAATAAAGTGACGAAAGGCATATTTATGTAACATGTCTCTGTAAAGAAAAATACAAATCATTAGTCCAAAGGGTTTCTGAAACATCTACATTAGCAAAGAAATCAAAGAATGTAATATTAAGAGTAAAAACTCAGGATTATGTAACAGCAGTATATTATAGGACAAAAAACAAAGACAACCTGTCATTATTGAAGAGAGAGGCAAGTGGCCAGAAAATGGCTCTCGACGCCGTTTTAAGGTTAACCGCTTTTCATAGTTCCTATGTATTCATTGCCAAGCAAAAAATCTAAATTCAGATATTCTTAGAAAACAACAAAATGGCAAAAATAAAGCAGAAATCAACACCTTTGTGATTCAGATACGAGTTTTTCGGTGTCTGACAGATACTGAAGTTTGCTATAAGGCATTAACATACACCGCCAGAGTCCAAAATGCTGTTCACATGTAACATTTATCAACTTCAACCATCTGTCACAGTTGAGTAATTGAAAACCTTGATTATCGTTTTCAATCACCACCCTCACTATGGTACCAATGGTTGGGAATTTACGCAAAACGTCCCTTGGCAAGGGAAATGGTTCCAACTGTAAAGGTGGCAGCTCTTCAATTTCATTTTCTTTCCTGTTTTTTATAAATGAAGCACTTATGAAAACATAGATTTTCATTACTATTTGATAAGAAAATAGACTGATTACATCAAGAGAATGAAACTTTATCCTTTCAAAATAGTATACATTAAAGTAGATAAGACCTTTTCAAGGAAGAGGATGATGAATTCGGAAGGAAGATAGAAGAAGAAAGGATGACATGTAATTATTTATTTTTGTTTAAACAACTAACACATGAGACAACTTCTAATGAAGTAAGACATTAACTTGATTTGAACATTTTTCAACACTTTATGTCTCACTATGGGATGCAAATGAGCTTAAGTCCCATTTAGAAAATATCGCAAAACTTTAGAACTCAATTAGGTATTATGGCCTTGAATTTAATAAGGATGCTATTATCTAATGGTATCCATAGATGATCTCTATTTTGAATGAAACATATTTCTAACAATACAATTTTGTATTGATTTTCTATAATTTCAAATAGATACTGATTTTTGTGAATCTAGACAAAGGAAAACATTTAAAAAAATATCTGGTATTTAGTTTCCAAAAAGGAAACAACCTAAACCCCAACAGTGATATCTGATGAACTAGATGATTATTTTAACTGATCATACAAGACAAAAGAACACAATGTTGCCCATCCTATGATAAACACAAATAATAAGCCTTACTTTGCTCGCATATTAGCTCGTGGAGCATCAGTGCCATCCCAAACAAAGGCCATCCATTTGTTTTCTTGAACCTTACATATGTGAAGCACCTGGTTATGGAAAAAAGTTCAATATAAAGCATAACAAGCCCATAAGAAATCATAGCAAAAGTTGCCAGAAAATTCATATTGAAAGAAATGGACAAATTATTGGATATGAACATTTTACACACTGCATAATCACTGAATATGGTAAGCAAACTGTTGCATTACCTTGCATATCAAAGTAAGGTGGTCTCCAACTCTGATATCTTCCAAGGGTAAATACTCATTCAACCCGAACAACGAAATGCCTTGGAATAAAAAAAAATGTGTTAAAAATTCCACAAGATTTTTATCCAGATGTTACATAGTGTGGCATTGTGCTATAAATTAGCAACATATTTTGCAATAGTTTTGAAAATTTTATGGAATGTAAAACCTCATGCTCAAGGATATAACTCTGTGCTATAAATTCATGGCCCAGGTCTGAACTAAGATGCATGATCCTAATAACATTTTATCTTTTGATTAAGGTGTCCAATAAAGCTCTAACATGTTTAAAAATAAGTCACCTATATGAAATCAAGTGCTACTAAATGCATTGCCGAGGATGACAAAATAATCCTATATTAGTAAAAAAAAAAATTAGATAATATGGTTTGTGTTTAGCTTGCCAACCAAAGAGTTGCCATGTCATATAATGTTTGCCTCTAAAAACAGTGAATCCTTTGTACACATAAAGTAAGTAACTTCACAGCTATGTAAAAGCAATGAAAGATAAGTTAACAGAGATAAATTAACTGTTTTTTTTCCTTTCTATAAGCTCTTTCACTGCAAAACATGTACTTACTATTTTAGGCTAGCAGTAAAACCAGGATTACCTACTTTTGTCCGGGTTATGATTAAGCAGCCACTTCCTTAGGCAGTCCAAAAACTTATTATTCTCGTCTCTTGGATGAAAGTTTGCTGATGCCTGATAGGGTTGAAACTGAGTGCCATGTTTTCCCTCAAATATAGCAAATGAGGAGAACTTTTTGTTGAAAACAGCATTAACGTCTCCACGGTGATATTTTATCTGCAAGGGTTAAGCCATATTACTGGATATCCTTCTGGATAACACACACAGCTGAACAAAAATGTAAAAACAGTACACATTGGTGACTCCAAACCCAAGAATAACAGAGTTCACCACTGTCTAGAGGCGAGAGCATTTGTTACAATAATATAACTGACTTACGAAAAAGAAGGCAAAGTGGAAAAACAACATTAAAGGACAATAATAATAATAATAATAGGAAATCAAGACTATATATAAGAACGAACACTTGAGCAATTTACATAAAGTATAGTTCCTAATCCTTGCATCGATCAAAGATGATATAATAAAATACCATAACACGAGAGAAGATTATTATGTCTCCAGCTGTCTGCACAGAGGGGAGCTTTTCCATATTTTCTTCAAAGCAGTTGACAAGTAGCCCAGGAGAAGAATATGATTCGTCTATTATCTTGACAGTGCAAAAACAATCTGCACAAGTACAAGAGAGTTGAGTTTTAAGGATGATCGATCCATTTCATGGAAACTTCAATCAAAGAAAAGAAGGAAATAGCAAAATATGTTACCGGTGCCCTTGGACTGACGAGGAATACTTGTTTCTAAAACGACACCGACAAGGTTAACCTTTTGATTGATGGCGGAAATGGCGGAAACTAACGGAAGAAATCTATAATCGTCGTCCCTCCTACGAGCCATTCTTCTCGTTCGTTATCTCAGTTCAAAGTTCAAACCCCTCCAAAACCCTAAATCGTTGAGTTACACTGAGACAAGGTATACATAGAAGAAAAGGGTTTGTTTGATTTCAACAACTAAACCACCGTTATATATATATTATTATTATTATTATTGAATTTAACAATTGTTTGATGAATGAGTTATTGAAATAAAACTTAATTTTATTCCAAAATTCAACCATCAATCATTAATCTAATTAATTTATTTATTTTTTAAAATATTAAAATTATATCTTACTTTTTTTTTTAATATAAATAAAAAAAAGTGATTTGATAAAAATAAATAAAAAGTAATTTTTTCTACTTTTAATCAAATCAAATAAAATTCAAAAAAACACCTCTTCAAACAACCTCTTAAAACTGTTTCATATTAATATTAACTTGTATTATTTAGGAAGTTTTTCTTACAAAATGGAGAATAAAATAGTCCAAATTAGTTGATTTTCTTTTTGAAAAAATAGCATATTACATCTATTATACTTAATAAAAGTTCTACGATCCACTATATATTAGTTGGATTGAATATGTCATATATTAAATAGAGTTAATCATTTTCAAATAACGTTATATATTCAATCATTCCTATTGAACCAAATTATAATATACTAATTTTAATTAATTTTATTATTATTATTAAAATAAAATATCACCCCTATAATATCAATTTTAAACAAACTTTTTATTATTAAATATAAATATTAAACTGATATATCTCTAAACATTCAAATATAAAATATGATTTTTTTCTAAGATCACTTTGTTTAATTATCTAGTTATTAAACATACTAAATAAACAAATAAATATATAAAAATTTTAGACAATTTAATAAAAATGAAACACATGAACTTTTTTTTAAGCCATTGTTCTCGTTATTTATCTGAGTTCAAACCCTTTCAAGGCTTGAACCCTAAATCGTTGAGTGACACTGTGACTGAACATAAAAGAATGTACCTTATACCTTACCGAAAATTTCGGTATAGAAAAATCCATATTTTTATCTTACATTTCTTTAATTTCAGTATACTTTAATTTCGGTAAAGTATTGGTATTATATTTTTGATTCCTAAAAAACATTTTAACTTAAAATAAAAAATAATAATTTAATATGGTTATATCAAAATAAAAATTAAATATATTTATTATAAAATAAAATATATATTTTTTAAATTTAACATTTTTAGAAACAAGCCAATATTATTAATTAAATTTAATTATAAAAATTATAGTTAACAAAATATAGTTAAGTATAATTTTATTAGACTAAAGTGGAGGAAATAGAATATTTTCTATTTAAGATAAATTTAATAATATTATATTTTATTAAATTTATTTAAAAAAAATAAATTAAACACATTATAATAAAATAAAATTAGTTTTATATATATATTATGAATAATATTACAGTATAATTATATTTTGATTTAATTTTAAATAATAATATTTTTATAATTAAATTAATATCAAATATATTTATTTCATTATAAGTATTATATAATTTATAAATATTATTTTGATATTTTGGTATATCCTCGAATACCAAAATTTTAAAAATATGATACATTTACCCTATTTTTAATTTCGGTATCAGTATTATACTTTACATTTTTTTGATATACCATTAAAATCGATATTTTCGATATACTTATAATATAATCGGTAATTTTTCCTACCTTTAGATATAACGATAAAACTGTTTAATATTAATATTAATTTGTATTATTATTATAAAAAAAAATCTTACAAAATGGAAAATAAAATAACACAAACTGATCAATTTTATTTTTTAAAAATAGACCTATTACAATATATATACTTAATCAAAATTATACGTTCAAAAATATATTAGGTCGATTGAATATATGTTATAGGTGCCTTTGGACTATCGAGGAATACTTGTTTCTAAAATAACACCAACAAGGTTAACTTTTTGATTGATGGCGGAAATGACGTCAACTAACGGAAGAAATCTATTATCGTCGTCCCTACGAGCCATTGTTCTCACTCGTTATCTGAGTTCAAACCCTTTCAAGACTTGAACCCTAATTCGTTAAGTGATATTGTGACTGAACATAGAAGAAAATGGTTTGTTTGTTTGATCTAAACAACGTAAACTGTTGTATATTTATATTTTTATTATTATTGAATTTAGAAAGTACTTCTTACGAAGATATACCTTAATTTTTATTCAAAAATAATAATTTTTAACCTAAGTTTGATAAAGGGATATGAATATATTAACTTAACCCACTAGATATTCTCATGAAATTATGTTATTTTCTTTTTGAGAATAAATTTTATATATTTAAAAAATTATAATTTTACATTTTTTCCATAAATAATATTGTTGTAGTTTAAGTCACAAAAATTGTGACTAAGAATCTCAGGTCATGCCTTTGAGGAGTGACAGGGGAGAGAAAAGAAAAAAAAATGTTTTTTTTTCAAATAATTCTCTTTCACATTCACCTTCCAAATTTTTTCTAAATCAATTGAGTCTATCTAGATTCTTACGCTATCATCTCTCATTTAACTAGCTCAATAAAAGTCTTATTTAATAAACTAAAAATTTTAAAATTAATTCCAATCAAGAACACTTGTGATTCTCTATTACTAAATTTTTCTATGCCCTTTTAAAGAAATTTGACGAAATAACCTTAAAAATGGACTCAAATGAGCTAGTGACCAACGCATAAAATTTACTGCGCTTGTAACCACTTCATATTTCTTTTGACGAAATTGTCTCCGTCTTGTCCCCGTTTTGAGACGCAACCGCCTGTTACGAGACGCAACCGAATGTAATGTGAAAAGTCCATAATGCCCTTAATATTTAATATACTCCCTCTCATTTCTCCCAATTTTTATTTTTATTTTTTTCTTCTCTGTTCTCTCCTCTCTGTCTTCTCCTCCTTCCTCTAAAACTATAGAGAAACAGCCCGATCACCGAACCCGACAACGAAATCCTAGCGAAGGCAACCATGAGCGATCGAGCACACAACAACGCAACCATGAGCACAAGGATTATCCTTTGCTCATTGTTGTTTATTTCTTGTTTGAACGCATATTAGGTATTTAGCGTATGGCGGTTGTGTCTCGTGATGCGCGATTTTGATAAGTCTTCTACTCAATTGGATATAAGGCCCAGAAGATAATGTTGCTGAGTATTATCAGCAGCAAGTATAAATGCTTGAGGGCTTTAATGAGATGGATGCTTCTATAGAGCGAGGCTTCATTCCTGGAATGTCAAAGGTTTGTTTATAAATGATGTGAGAAATAGACACAATATTGATTGGCCTACAATTGAATCTGATTGGGAGGTTTTTACTTTATTGTAGGAAGAGAAGGAAAAATTGGCTAGAAGTGAGGTACTGGCTATTCAAATATCTAATGTTGCAAACATGATTTTTTTTCTGTTAAAGTTTATGCATCCATTAGGAGTGGTTTGTTAGCCTTAATTACATTGACTTTGACTCACATAAAAAGGTAATGATTAAAAATATATATTACATTTTTATCAATTGAATAAGAACACTTTCATTTTAAAATGGTTAAACTATTTATTCAAAGAATAAATCAAAATATCACGCGATGAAGTTTTGAGTTCAAATCCGTCTATTATCTAATTAATTTGTTAAGTATGTTTATGAGCTACAGCTACGTGTTTAACTCGCGTAAATTGTACTCCGAAATAGAAAAAAAACACCAAGATAATGACAAAGAAAACATAAAACAAAATTTAAAATCATGCCTTTTGAAGTTTCAAATCAAACTCACAATAACTTAATACAAATCTTATTTAATAAACTACAAAATTTAAAACTAATTCCATCGATAACACTTTCATTTAAAATGGGTTATACTAAATTACATTAAGAATAAATCTAGATAATCACAAAAATAAAATAAAAAACGTCTTATCTAAAACAATAAATAGTCTCATACTAAGCAAGTAAGAAGCCCCAAAGATCAATATCAATCTAGGTTAGATGCATCAACAACAATACAATAGAAGAATCCTAGAAAAAAAATCAATGCCAAAAGTGTATTTTTTTTTGTTTTGTTTACCTATTATATCTCATTGCACAAACAAACAAGAAAAGAAGATAAATATTCAGAAATCCCCCATCATCAGACTACACTTCTTCCAGTTATTATTTCTTCAATGGCACTGGCTTTCTTTGACGACTAAATCCCGGCTGAATGAAATGAATATGAACCAGAAACATATATTATTATTCATTAGAAGAACCAGCAATAAGATAGATAATAGTAATAGTAATAATAGTAGTACCTGAAGAAGCATGGACGGAGCACGAGCTGCTGTAGCTACGGCAGCAACCGCCACAGGAATTTCAGCGCCACCTCCGCCCACGACATGGCTTCTAGATCTTCTTCTGTTCGGTGTGACAGTTGATGAAGGACTGTTGGCGGTTATATCCCAGAAGCTTCTTTTCTTAGCCACCGGAGCTGGAGATAAGAACCTATGACTCGGACTCTTTATATCACGGCTCGCAGCAGCTCGCTCCTTTAGCCTCATCGAACTTCTCGTCGCCATTCTCTTTCCCATTCCTTCTTCTTCTTCCATGTATTCTTTCTCGGTTTTCTTTAAAAGCTGTTTCTGAATTAAATCATCCTTCTGCTTTATCTGCACTGCATGATCCTTCTTCAACCTCTCAATCTCCATTTCCAATGCTTTCACAGTCTGTCTAAGCTCCTTTACCATTACTGCCTCTTCCACTCCTCCTCCCTTCTTCTTCTTATCAGGTGTGAAACAGTTGCCTAAAGACGACGATCTCGTTTTCGGCTTCTCACTTGCTTGAACAGTGTTCAATTTGTGCTGTTGTATTGCCAATTGAGCACGCAGCTCTCGATTCTCTTTCTGCAAACTCAATACCACCTTCGCTTGATCCGTTTCTTCTTCTACTGTTTCGTTCACATCACAATCCTTAGTTCGGATCTCCTTGGCTCGATCAGCCCAGTGCAGAGTGTTTTGAGTTTCTCCAAAAGAGAGGTTGCTAGGGCTGACATTAGCTATCATCACAGTGTTACAAGCTCCACCGAGAGAATCCTTCAGAAGTTGAGTCAGCTTCGAATTACGAAATGGTATGTGTTTCTTACTGTCATCTGCAGCCAAAGCGTTGATGCAGCTGCTTAGCGCTAGAAGAGACTTGTTAATATTTGCACCTTCAAGAGATCTCAGTGTTCTCTGATCAGTAGCAAGAGCTCTCTCCGAACCAGCAAGATCAACTAGTGATAACTTTCCTTCTCGATTAGATATGTTACCTAATGCATCTCTAAATCGATATTCAACCGCCACCTGATTTTACAAACAACAATTCAAACAGATATCTAATTACTTCTAGATTGGTTAAGAAGATGAAGAAGACACTGAATTCCTTATTGTTTTTACCTGTAGAATTGCGTGGGAACGGGAAGAAGTTTCGTTCGCTCGAGTAGGTTCAGTTGTTCTATTGCGGTTACCTTGTTGAAGTAGAGCCATAACTTCATCAGTTGTGTAAGCTCTGTAATGAGTTAGACCTGCTGCTACGATCATCCCTTGTTTATCTTCTCGGAGAAGCAAAGCTCTTCCAGGGGAGAGTAAATCTCTAACAGTTTCATTGTAGACTTCAAGATAAGAAAGATGAACGACATGATCCCCATCGAAGCTCATCTCTCTAATCTTGGAGAAAAGTTCTTTAATGGCTAACACCATTACACCTGGATTCTCCATCGTCCCTAACATAGTGTAGGTTTTACCTGCTCCTGTTGCACCATAACAGAATACAGATCCATTTCTTCCATGTAAGACTGCATCCACCAGCTCCGATGTCCTGAATGATTATTACAGATCTTAATAAATAACCTAACGAGATCATCAATAGTGAAATTTATATAGATAAGAATTAAGAACTCACGATGCTGCATAAACTTGCTGTTGAGAAGTTGAATCGGGGAAGGAGGCATCAAATGTGAAATGACGACCACGAACTCTCTTCAACCGGAGATAGTCATTCTCATTTGCGAACTCAGTTAGGTATACGTCTCTCATGTTAACGATTTTCACACATGACCTAGCTCCGGCTTCCTTCTCCTTCTTGGACATTGGTCTAAGTCTAACAAAAACGTGAATCCGTCCTTGTATCTGCACCACTTGCCCCTTCTTCTCAGTAACCGTCTCCTCAATCTCATTCTCCGGTCCGATTGACAACTTCCTCGCCACCACTTTAGACTCCGTTAATGTCCTTCTGCTAGGGCACATCAAATTCATGTCCTTAACCTGAGTCATAGCGTAGATCTTCGATACTGTAGGTTTGATGGATGTGTTAGTGTTGTTTTCCTTCAAGATGCCGATATCAGATTCTCTGTATGACGGTTGAGAAGAATGATCGGTGAAACGAGTCTGCTGCTGCTGCTGCGGCGGCGGCGGCAGAGGAGGAAGGTCTTCTTTGCTACTGGTAGGTCGTGGAGGATAGTTGGAGTTCCTGTTAGCCAGAGCTTGTTTCTGCTGCTCGTACAAGAGAGTTAACGCCTTCATCTTCTCTTTCAATCCATGGTGTAATAAACTGCTCCTTTGGCCAGAAGCTCGATTCACGGTTGCATCTTCTCGATCATGAGGATAATCAGTAGAACTCGCTTCTAGGTCGGGATGGATCTGAGACCTGGTAAAGACTGGCATCCTATTGAATTCAAACAAAAATCCTCAAGCAATCTGTCTCTCTACGAACATTCCTTAGTATATATCTTTCTTGAAGATTCAATTCTCAAAATCTCGAAATCTTGAACAAACGAACGAACAGAGGTTGGGGAGAGAGAAAGAGAGAGAGTAGGTAGAAGGAACCGTAGAAAATGGATTTGAAGGAACTGTAGAAATGTAATATCTGAACCGTTCACTGTTTAGAGAGATCAACGGTTGAGATCAAGCGAAAGGGGATAGAGTTACTTATTTTTACTTTGTTAAAGGAGTGGAGTAATAAATCTACTTTCTTTAGACTATTCTTGCAACGGTCGAATTTAGCCAGAACACAAATTCAAATGGATCTGCGGTCCCCGCTCCCATTTATTATTATGATAATATTATGATAATATTGTATTAATATAATATTATTTAAAGGATTACACTAATATAGTATTAATATAATTATGAGTAATTATTAATGGAATTAAAATATAGTACTTTAGTTAGAGATATTTTAATTTATACTGTACATAGAAAATCATTAATCAATAAGAATCTTTATAATATTACAAATTTTATTTAATTTTCTAAATTAATAAATAAAAGAATAATTTTAAATAACTTTTTTTAATTAATAATTTATTTATGGTGTTCAACCGTATGTTATCGATTATACGGTTTCGATTAAGTACGTTTATATGTTTTATTTTACAAACCGATTAATCGACCATTATTGGTATCGATTTTACCGGTTTTGATTCTATTAGTTCCAGTTGGTTAATTAGTTTAATCGTGAACTAATAATTCAATTTTTTAAATTAAGTATTAAATTTATTATTTTTTTTTTCAAAATTCTTATTTGTGATGTGATGTTACGTTCTATTTTTTTTTTCTATTTTTTTTCTTATATTATAATAATATTTTAAAGATATATTTAAAAATATGTTATTATATATTATATTAGTGTAACAGTATAATATATTTTAAAAATCTTCATTTTAAATTAATAGTCATATAAATTATATATTTTTTTAAATAATTTTATATAAATTATAATTTTAAATTTTAAAATAAGTAATATATGTAGATTATTAAATATTATTTATAATATATATAATATTTATAAAAATAACTAATATAAATATATATAATTAAATAATTACCGGTTTACAGATTAAACTGTTAACAAAATAGTTCAATCGAAAATTGAATCGTTTAACCGGTAAAAAACCGGTTAATCGGAACCGTTAGAACCGGTTAACCGATAAAATGAAACCAATAAGCTAATCAATTCGGTTTGGTTATCGATTTTTCAGTTTTTTTAACCGCTCTAAGAATTTAAGATATAAATTGAAATGAGACCTTTATTCTCTTATGAATATTTATCAAGTATATTAATTCTACAACTTTACATATTGTTACAACATTCGTTCATAAATTATTTATAATCAATTTCAAACTTGAACAATATTCATTACTTATTGAAATTTATTATAAAAAAATATAAAGTTAAGAACGTTTTAAGTACCTCCACTCTAACCTTAAACTTTTTTAAATCGGAACGAGAATTGCATTTATCATTTTTGTTTTGTTCTATTTTGGAGATTTTTTTTTAATGTCATTCCTCGGCGTCTATTGTTTATACAATATTCTCTAAAACATTGTAATAAAATTATACTTTTATATAATACAGTGAAAATTCATATTATTAATATATATATATATATATATTTTTAATTGTGTTTATTAGTGTACGGTGAGTTGGGATAAGAATATCTTTCCGATGAAATCGGAAAAAATCGTCTCAAACAACAAAAACTCAGAATAAAATTCTCTTGACGAGTTATAATGGTTATCTTTACTCTCAATTCCATTAAAAAAAAATTGCTCATGGTTGGTTATCAATTCATTAAGTTAATCATAAGGTGGATCAATGCTACATAGAAGATTAACAAATGAAGTAAAACCTTATTTTAATATTAATAATAGTGTAAGAGATTTGTTATAGGCATAACAAAATTGATACTTATCTGTTAATATAATTTAAGAATAGAATAATAGTCAAGCACCAGGGGCAGCATCTTTGACCTTATTATGCAAATACTCACCATACTCCCTTGCATAATCTTTGACATGGCTGGCCGTGCATGCGATCCGGCTTCTAGCGTAATCGACCCGGTCCGAACCGGGCGGATGGAAACCTTTCAAGTATCTATACGCCCAGGCTAATGCGGCGACCGCGACGACGCCGAAGCAGAACATTGAGAGGAATCCGGCGACTACGAAGAGTATTAGGGCTGCAAATGGAACCCAAATTGGGCTCGATATTATCAGGAACGGAGAGAATACCATTATTCCGATCACCGTCGCCGTCATTGTGAGGGCCGTTAGGAGGAGGAGGATGCCGCCAGATATGGCTAGGGCAATCATGCCAAACACTTGACAAGTGCTCGGCCGGTGTTTTTGGAGACGATTCAAGATTAGCGAACCTGATAATGGACCACGTTGTTGACGTGTTCTTCGTGATTGACCTCCTTGTCGATCCGCCATTGTTTTTCTTCAGAGACCAGACAGACAGACCAGAGAGATCGGAAATGAAAAGAAAGCGAGATTGATTGATTGATTGAATGATGAATGAAAATGGAAGAACATGTGCGAGTGAATATCGCCTAGTGATACGTACTGACACGTTGTTACACAGGTTTGACATTCCCCCGTTCTTTGTGGTGCAGATCAAACTCAATTCCTCTGTTTTTGGATGCAATTAATCTTTTTCATTTTTTTTTTAAATTCTAATTATTAGTAAGATTATTTCATTTATTTAAATATATTTTTGAGTATTTTTTATTAATATTCTCTTATCAAATTCAATTTAAATTATCTCCAAGCACTTTGAGTTTAAGTAGAGGACACACTTGGAATATCAGATACGATTACCAGATTATTTTGAGAGGTCTCCTATAACCCTATTAATAAACACAATTAAATATAAAAATATAAAAATATCAATATATATATATATATATATTTTTTTTTTTATCTTTTAAAATTTTTATATTTAACTTTTACTATATTATACTATAAAAAATTCATTTTATAAAATTTTATAATAATATAAATTTTATTTGTTAGAAGATATGGTATTAAAGGTGCTTATGAGAATTCTCCGAAATTGAATAAGACGAAAATGATAGACAATAATGTCGTTTCAATTCGCCTCATTGTCTCTCTACCATGTATATTAATTATTAAACATTATATTTCCTCTTTTAATAATAAAGAGATAACAGTTTATTTATAGGTGACACGATTAATGTTATATAACTTTAGGATACTTGATTCTTCACATGAAAATGCTTGCAATGATGATTAAAATAGAAATACTAAAATTCTTATCTTATAAACAAACAAACAAAAGTATAAACTATAGAAAACAAATTGTCCCTATTTTTTCGGTCACTATACCCTATGCGACCGATTTTGACCCAAAACTTTTGGTTCCTAAATTATCAGACCACGATGCCACGCTTAAAAGTAATAGTAGTAAATGCTTGTTGTGTGTACATGAATTATAGTTGAAGACAGATTGAAGTGTATCTGAATTGTTTTATCTCATAATGTGTTGTTGTATTACATGCATATTGAAGATGGAAGAGATGAAAGTACTATATGTACATATCAACATTACTCAATTTTTTTATTTTTATAATTTTTTGGTCTCTAGATTCTAGATAATAGGTAGGTTTGTAATAGGATGTTTACTTTGTTTTGAGATTAGTATCTCACAAAACAGAGTAAAAGCTTTAACTAGCAAGTATCACCACTGGCAGGCTCAATTGAGCTTAGAAGACCATTACCTCTCAGCTGCATGCAATGCTCTTCAGCATCTGCCTGAGCACAAACAATAACCATAGCCAGTCCATTGTGATGAGCCTCTTGCATTATATTCACTGCATTGTCAACCGTCATCCCTGGTATCACTTTCATCAGCACCTGCACCACAAATTCCCTCTTGTTGTAGTTGTCGTTGTGCAATAGTACCTTATATGGTGGCGACATTTTCCTCGATTTTCTGTATATTATTAATCATCAATCAACAACCGGCAGCAGAAAAAAAAAACACTCTTAATAGTCTGCAAATACATATATATATACATACCTCAGATCAAACTCTGATTCACGACCGGGTGTTGTTTTCTCTATAACAGGCTTATCCAACAATCCTCCACCTTTCCCAGATCCCATCGCTGAAACAGACATAACCATTGTCCTTTTTGTGCATCGTCCGTTAAGAGATTGCTGCTTATCTCCTCCTGTCATAAGACAACACTGTCAGGTTTCCATTCATCAATCAAATAACCTTCTATTGCTAGAAAAAAACAAGATTTTTGTTTACCTTTTCAAAGTATATCAAATTGAAAGTTCACAATCACTAACTGAAATCACCTATCCTTCTATTAATGGATTCAGTTCAGTTCTTACATTTTAGCCCCATAACCTGTCCTAATATGCTGGCCTCTGGCCCATTCCTCATACATTCCCTTCCTTCTTTTTGTTAGGGCTTCCGTCTTCTCATATTCATTTCACAATGGTCTTGACTTTATTTTTATATGATGAATAATTATTAGCTTTCAGGAATTAAATTTCAAACATGAAGGCCTTTGATAATCAAATGGAAATGAAGTATTGTTAATAAAATTATAAGGACATTCAACTATAACAGTATAGATTACAATAATGGAACTGTAGTTCATGATCCAAATATGATCCTATAGTTTATAAAAACCACCAAATACTCGTAAAATATGATTTCTTTTTCCATACAAATTTAAGTTAAAACACAATCATGCCAGAAAGCATACAGATATAGTAATGACATTCAAAATGAAAAGGTGCTGTACATGATCTGCATAAAACAAGTAACATATTATGACACCTAAACTTCAAAAACTTTTTGGATGAACATGAGCAACTTCTTTTCTACCAAACCATGAAAAAGTGGTAGGTTTGTATGATAATGTTTATTTACAACTTTTATATTTTGGCTATAACAAGACTACTTAAAAGACTTGATGCATTAAGATATGTAACCAACAAAGGTTTGTCTTGTCTTATATTTCCTTGGTCAGTTTACACGTCTAACACTTGAGAAGAGTTCATAAGTTCTCTGCTTTCTAGTTTAACCATCTCAACACCTATATAAAGGTAAAGTGAACAAGAGACCTAGATCTAAAATAACAAGAATTAACATTTACTCATTGTTACATTTCATCTTGATGTTCTGATAACTTAAAGATATTATTATTCAACCTAGAACTTGTTAACATACAGAAAATGCATCTTCAGTATCAGTTGAATAGATATCAATTAATAATCCAATTAACTCTTCAAACACAAAAAACTTGATTAATAAGTTGAGTTAGTGAATAACATGAGCAATCAATCATTTAACATAATTGACACAATCAATTGAAGCAGCCTTAATTCGAAATGGTCTACCTACAGTAGAGGAACCTTTAAGTAAACAATCAAGTCTATCAAATCTACGTAATTTCCAATTTTAAGAACAAATCAATGAAGCTAAGTGACCGCACTTCATTTACATTGAGAGTTTCACGTAGAAAATAGGCTACGCATTGAATTGTTCGAATACGAAACAAAGAGACATAGGAAATTGGATGATGTAGCGACTATTTTAACCAATAACAAACAGGTGAAGAATCAAAAGTAAATCCAGACATATGAGAGAAGAAGTACCTTGCTTATGGTGGAAGACGTGATTCGGGGAAAGAGCAATTCGACCGCAGATGGTAGTCTCCATGGTCCGTCTCTCTCCTTCTTTCTCACTCTCTCTTCGCCCTCCGACCACAACAAGCTTACTGAATTTCCTTCACATTTTATGTAATAATCAAATGGTCAATTTAGAAAGAGATAAAAATAGTTTCTTTCTTTTATATATTATCAATCAAATCCATTAATAAATAATTTAGTTTTTATTACTCCATTTTATGGTAAATTTTGTTTACTAAGCAATACCAATATTAATAACAACTTGTTAACATTTTTTTTTTAAAATTTGAATATAGAAAGCTAGCTAATGTTTTCGCTTAGAAAGAAATAAAAACCAAAACTTAACGCATTTATGTATAAATCGAACATTCAAGTACAAATTTAGGGAATTTTTTAAAGAAAATTAATAAAAGTTCAACATGTAAGTATGAGATTAATCGATGTAGTTTTAAACGATGAGTAAGAAAGTATTATAAAATTGAATAATAAATAAGTCCCTGAAAAAAAAAAATCAAAAGTAAATGCTCTGGAGAAAAAACAAATGACTTTTTATTGGAATATTGATTTTGAGGTTAATGATGTGATGCAGATAAATAAATTTAGAATTTGTATACAAAATATCTAGAAAAATTCAAGGCCATATACGGTCAGCAATTACCAACCACTCGAAAAGTGTGATGATCTTTCCATGGTGGCCAAATAATTTAACAAATTAATTTATAAAATAAGCCAAAATAAGTTATTTTTTATAAAAGCAAAAACATAATAAACGGAGGGAGTAATCCAGAAGTATAAAGATCGCCCCAAAAAACTTACAAAGACAAATGACATAGAAAGAAATCACAAATTTACATAATAAAAAGGGAGTTAAAATGATTTACCATTTTGAGAGAATCAATTGAAGTGTCTTCTTGTCTACAAGATTGGCGCATATACATAAAGGAGAATATCCATACCAAGACTTACTTACCAATAACATAAATGCAGGTTCAATTGTTCAAATAAACATCCAACAACAATTGATTAAAATTTCAAAAGCATTCAACTCTCAGCAAACAGTATCTGAGTCAAACATCCAACAACAAACCATTCAGTACTTGAAACACCACAAACCACAAAACAATCAAAAGGTAGAGAGTTTTAGGTCAAACAAAGGTAGAAGAGGAGGGTTCTCACAAGAAGACTAGAGTAGAGTTTTAGCATCACAATGCTCATTCAAATCAAACATAGTAAAAAGATAGATATAATTATAGGATAGGAAAGGCTAGTAGATCAATCCGGATGTCTAGCAGTAGAACATGACCCTCTTGACATTTTCCTTCAGTGCGGGAAGAGGCCTCACAGCAGCATTTGGATTCGGTGCCCTTGTGTTACGCTGTCCTGCTCCACCACGTCCTCCGGCTACACCACTTGACATAGATTCACTGTCTGATGTCTCTGGTTCCATGTAAAAACGTGCCCTGAATGCAGCCAAATGCGCATAATACGCAGGCGGGACTGCCATATAAACAAACAGACGAGTCAGTCAATTTGAGAATTGTTTAAAGCAAAAATCACAGAAATATAACTATGCCGTATCTTTCTTACCTATAGAAACAGAACGGGTGCACCTTGCATATCTACAATAAAAAACACCAAAACACAATTCATTACAGAATCCATTACAAATCAAACTGAACTAGGGTAGCGGTTGAAGGTACACATACGTATAACATAGGTTGTTTGTCAAAGTCTGAAGGCCATCTGCAGTGAACTCATTTTCATCCCACAAGACATGGTAGTGGGCTGGCCTACTGGTACCCTGCAAAATACACAATAAGACAACATCCGTTTTAAGAGTAAATCTTTTTTATAATTTATATATACATCCTCAACAATTGTAAACCATAAAACTCACTTGAATTCCGGCATGACTACAGAGATAGAAGTCAAACTCTGTAGGATGACATATCTTAGAATCCACCACGGTACCTACACAAGTGGATATTTCACCCAGGTGAGAATGATATAAAAATATAATTATTCAAGGCACCAACTCAGTTTCACTTACCAGGAAGAATATTCCCACTCCTGTCTATTGTATTGCGATCACGGTGATTGTTTGCAAACAACCTAGTGTGGTGACGCTTCTGGACAACGACAAATGTAACTGTAGGCATATAATTTGCTTCCAATGAAGCACAAGCCTGAAATTTTGGAAATAGGTCATGATTATACACATATTAAACATTAAACTAAAAGGAATAGATTAATAAGATCACAGGAGTTTTCACCTTCCTAATTGCATCAAGCTCATAAAGGAGGACCTGATAAAACTGACCCTCGCTCACACCGTCCCTGCACAGAATCAATACCAAATTCATTAAGTTTGGTAAATCTAGTTGAAAATATGTTCAAATAAGAAAAGAGACATAACAGTACCTGTAGAATATAATCCTTAAGGGTTTCTGTCCAGTGGCCCTTCGAAATGATATGAGAAGTTCCCTGACAAATATAAAAAGAAAGATGCAATTAATACAAAAGTAATAGAATTGAAAATAATTGAATAGAGTTGGATTATGAGACTAATTTACTTTATCATGCCACCAGTTATAGTTCCCTTAACCGGATCAGTCGTGCTCTTGAACAAATCTTGGATAAGTTCCTGTCGATGCGCTTGAGCAGATACGAGGCCAGCATATTTGGTGATCTCAGGCCAATCCTGTGAAGCAACGACCTGCATCGAGTGATGATTAGCAGCATGACAGAAGAGAAGATAATTATAAAATAAATCTATAACTAACAAACAGAAACTTATAAGACAGTAGTGTTTTACCGCTGCAATAGAGGGACTTGAGTCCTCGCCGGGATGGGGATGGGTCACATCAGCTCCAAAAATGATAGTGGGAATGTCACTAACGAGAGGTATGGTCCTTGATATTGCATCTTGAAGAACTGTATTCCTACCACCAACCTTCACATTGATCTTCAAAGCCACATTTGCAAGATATTGCTTACTCATCTTGAATACGTGCTTTGTCAAACAGCATTGAGATACAACACCAAGATCTGTCTCACATATCCGCTTCAAATCACCTATAAATTGAATTATACAACTGTTACTAGGAACATGACAATCAAAGGATGAGATAAAAGGATTTAATCTGTACCATAAAGACTCCCATTGTTATCCGGAAGAATAACAATCAAAAGGTCCAGTTCCTTTCCGTGGGGTCGCAATTTTGTCATGGCTTCATGGAAACGGGCTTTCAGAACCCTTTCCACTTGATCTGGTCGAGCATTAATTGACGGGAGCACAGGTTGTGGGTTGAATGCCTATATAAAGCTCAGTTATTTTACTAGACAACTTCTGAATAACAGACATGTAAAATAACTCTAATGATCCTTACCATTCCAGACACATTACACATTTGTGCGAGCTCAGCACTAAAACTATTAGCCATGTTATCAGGTACATTGCGTGCAAAGTTAAGACAAAACCAACTGGTTACCTTCCCACCATTGACAACTTTCTGCAAAATTGGATAAAATAAAATATTAAAGAATCTCCATACATCAACAATGAGGAAGAGAGTGAAGCAATAACATGTTTACATTCCAACTATTTCTCAAATACAACATGGACTTTAGCGTTTACCTTGTTCATCATGTTCCACTGACCAACTTGTGGAAGGCAGTCTTTTTCCCTCCCAGAGTCATGGTATTTTAACTGAAGATGCAATTAAAATTGTAAGAGAGCAAAGTCAAAGAACACTAATAATAAAATATGACATAATAATTCAAGAGTAATGAATTAAAAGCTAAATGACATGGCCATTAATTACCCAAGGAGCTGGTAAAATCCGTGCTTCAACCGAAGCAAGCTTATCACTGATTTTGATTCCAAACTCTTTCGCATACGGGTCCTGGGCATAAGCATTGTGACGGACAGTCTGTAGAAGACCAAGACAATCACTTAGAAAAATCAAGAACCAATAAAGGCAGAAGAGGGAATTCCTGGGATAGGTAAAATACTTTGCAACAAAAGGGAAAATAAAAAGAAAAATAACACAATATTAGACTGAGTGATTGAACTCTAATGTATAACCTAGATTTAAGACCATAAAGCAATTTATTTATTTCTTAATGGGCAACAACCAAAAGAAAAGAGCATGGAAAACTGTACATTGGTATCAAAAGATGCAAAGGTTGTGTTTATTAGAAAATATTTAATAACAGAAAAGAAGAGGGCTTGAGAGAATTATTTTCATCAACCCATATCTCCAGCATATTAAATGCTAAAATGGCACAACTTTGTATAAAATTCCACAATGAATTCTAATGAAAGTGGCCAAAATGGAATACCAACTATTAGGAATGTTAAAAGTCAAGTTTAAAATATGAAATTGATATGTTCAATGAATACAAACCTGCAGAATGTCGTATTCCCTTTCCTGCGGGCGTTGACAAGTAACCTTGAGCAGAGCAGTAATCTGTCTCTCATTCAAACGCTTAGAGTACCTTTGCCCTTGAACAATTTTGCAGACCTAAAATTATGCAAGGTTAGTATATAGGAATTTTACAAAATACAATGTTTTGAATAATTGCAAGAGCTCACCTCCATTGGTAAATAGTTAGGTCTTTGTGGGTTACCAACTTGTAGACAAGGCCACTGAGTATGCTGGATGATGAAGCCATATGTCTCTTGAAAGTACTGAACAACGGATTTGACAGTGCCTCTATCATCAACAGGGAAGCTGATATTTTTGACAGTAATGTTTTAGACACATTGATAAATTTAATAATCAAGGTTCAAAAATTACAAAACACAGCATACGTTAGTTCACGAGTCGTCTGCGACGTTAAGCCAGATATCCTGTACTTCCTGCACATATTGCCCCTGTGCGTAACTTCCACCTTAACTCCTCTAAGAGCCTTCTTAATCTATGAAACAGACAATAGAAGATGTCAGATAATAGAAGTTTATCAAATGAGTGCAGAATCAAACTTCATTGTGAAAACATGCTTCTCAATAACAAAAAGGATATAAATCCATTAATAATAAAACTACTAGTATTGATACAGTTTAAGATAAAACTGAAAAAAAAAAAAAAAGAATTGAAATTATAAGCAAACTTAAAGTGAATCCTTCTTGGATAGAGAAAAGAAGAACATAAGAGAAACCATAAATCTGAATAGACAACAATCAACGTAAACAAATGAACCAAATAATAATGCAAGTTCAAAATGTCTCACCTTGACTCTGTCAGCATCAGACAATGGTCTAGAAGCAACATCCTTGTTCAAAAGCTGGGTGACAAAATCTATGACAGGCAATGGCTCAATAAAGGCAGTGGACGACATGTCTGAACCCAACAAAAATATGACATATTAGTTACATAAAACTATGAACAAATTCAAAACTGGTAAGCAAACAAAAAAAGAAAACAGAATACAAAAATCAAGTAGCAAGATAAAATAACTTTTCCCTGTACAGATGAATAAGAATTGATTTTTTTTTTTGCAAATGGAAACATGTGAAATAAACATGTTTACCAATATTCAGAGACAGTCCCATCTGGGTTGGGCGAATACTCTGGTAAAAACCACGCCAGCTTTCCAGTCCTTCACCCAACGGCTGCCTCCTTCCCAAATCGGGAGAATAGAAGGAGCGGCCAACAGGGCAAAACCTGTACCAGAATAAGAAGTGAAACAAGATTAGCAGCTTGAACCGTAGCAGCTACCAGTGATATGTATTACAAATAATATTGTTTAATCTAAATGAAGGAAACAGGGCTTCACAATGTTTTCATAGAAAATTATGTAGCTTACCTCATTGTCGGCAATTCTCTTAGGACGATATCAAGAACCTGTAGAGCTTCTTGCGGAGCATCAGCCTGTCTGCCCTCAAGAAACAATCCTAAATGATGCAAGTCAGCACGAGCGGCAAACTTGATCACAACCTTGAATTCTCTTTCTCGCCTGTGTCACAAGAAGACCAGTGATAAGAGAATCTACTATGAATGAAACAAATCAATATTCAACAACAGACCTCAATAATGCATAAATAATCTAGCATTTATGATACCTCAAATAGAGGTGTCTAATAAAGATATTGTGCACAGAAATGTATAGGCTGTTCTAATGGAGGTTATGTACATTCAGAGATACACAAAAGTGGGTATATTAAGAGTATTGAGCTGGAATTTTGTAAAAAAAACACCTTTGAGATCACTAATTGTTATATCCAGTTCCTAAGGGATGCTTACAAAAAATGCTAAACAAACCAAGCCTGAAAAATAAGTGTTTATGAAACAAAGACAGCAAGATAACATATAAAAAAAGAAAGGGTTTGTGCTTGCATGGGAGGCAGGCAGTGTTTAGGGGGGAAAGTCATAGCAGTCTTACTGACATATCGTGCAGGGAGGAGGTACATCCAAGTGACATTATAAGGGAAACAAAATGAAGAGTGTTAAGCGAGGGAATATACCTTGCACCTCCTGTGCCATCATCTTCATCGGTGAGTATTATTTTAAATTCCTTTTGGGAAAAGGGGAGAGGCCCTGCAGTATACAAACTCTTTCTTCCATCATAGGCAGGGAGGCGTTTCGCAAGATGAGATTCTCTGTATAGTTTCACGAGTTGTCCAATCACAGCTCGATTAACACCCCTTGATGTCACTTCGGGGGTAATTGACACCTAAAAATTATGTAAGAACAGCATCAGAGACAAATCAAAGCAAAAATACTACTTCAAATATAACAACAAATATTAGATATACTCACATCATACTGGTGCAGATCTTTGTCTGGCAATTCAGCAAAAAAGTGATTAGCCTTTACAATGCACTTCACCCCAGTACTGCCTTTCCCTGGCCGTAGAGGGAACCTCATAGACTTGCTAGAAGGTGCAATAGGTTGAATGGCCTGGCTAGACGACCCTTCCTCCTGGACAGACATCTGTTGAAGTTCCAAGGACAGTTGCAAGGTGCTAGGGTCTACTGCACTTGATGAGGGTATTGTTTCGGCAGGAATTTCTTCCGGAATTTCTATGGGCGGTGTGGTTACCCCTGGCTGGAAAGAGGCCTGGGAAGCTTGGTGCAGGTCGGGAAATGGTGGCCTTGAAGGCCCACCATCCGAAGGTCCACTTCCGCGTCCACTAACCATGCCACCACTGCCATGGCGCTGTTGTGATGGTCCACGAGGATAATGTTGAGAACCCCTCCCTTGTTGAGAATATTCTTGGGGGCCACCATAGTATTGCTGGGGTGGCATTCCGCCGCGCTGGGGCTGCATTCCTCCGCGCTGGGGCTGCATTCCGCCACGCTGGGGCTGCATTCCACCTCGCTGGGGTTGCATTCCACCACGCTGGGGCTGCATTCCACCACGCTGGGGCTGCATTCCACCTCGCTGGGGCTGCATTCCACCATGCTGGGGTTGCACGTGTTGGGGTTGCATTCCACCGCGCTGGGGTTGCATCCCACCGCGCTGTGGAGGTCCACCACGGCCTCCATATCCTGCTTGATCATGATGCGACTGAGAGTCCAAACCCCTTCCTCCTTGGGGACCATATCCTTGTTGTTGTGCTGGAGGATTGTAGCCACCACTTTCATGGGATTCAGAGCTCTCACCGCCATAGGTATCTGGCTTCTTCTTCCTCACCATTGCAATAGCTGCATTAAACATAGTATAGGTAAGTTGTGCAAAAAAACGGCAGAGCATAAAGGATACTTTATGATATAGCAATGTAACTTGTTATGCATTAAAAAAACATAATAACTTTGTTGGCGAATAATACAATCAGCTCTTCCCACCCATTATATCCAATAGTAACAGTAGGCAGGATACATGGAATAAGAGACTCTAAACAATTTTCTAGTATGTAAGAAAATCATTGTTGACATGCATTTTAAAGGTATCTAGCTATTAATCACCATTGTAATCAACTGGTAAAAACATAAAAAAAAAAAAAAAAAGTAATGTGAGTCGGAAACACATTTTTGTTCAATAGAATGAATGTTAATCCTATATCACTAATATAAGACCAAATCTGAAGAGAGGACAAGCATTTGCATTGTGAAGTTAAGACATCATTCATGAAGATATCAAGGTTATGTTCCGGTCACCTGTTCAGTTAAACCATCCATCGTGGAAATCAATAGAAAAAAAAGAGGATAAGCATATGAAGCATTTGATACACCTGAGCAAAATACATCGCCAGAAAGTGGAATAGAACACAAACTCTTAAAACTAAATCAACGTACTTTCCTCTCCTCAGAATGTCAACCAACAGCAAGCATTCATACAAGTATTTGTTCAACTAAACAAACATAAAGTAGCACATAAACACTCTTAATAGTAAAGTTTGTTCACTTAGGGCAGTCATTTTCTTCTAAAAGACTTGAACTCGTGAAAAAAATCAAAGAAAAATAGAAAACACAAAAACATGTATAACAAAAACCTTCAGAGATACATAAGAACAACGTAAACACTCTTCAAAATGTGCGATCTATGGAGATCTGGTAAGATCTGCTCAAGAATTGAAGAGGCGGAAAATAGACAAAGAAACCCTAATCCAAATGCTATTTACCTCAAAAAAACTCAGAAAATCTGCTTCTGCGGTCTGCAACGAGTGAAGTAATCGATATCACTTCGGCGAATCACGGCGATTTCGGGATAGAAAGAGACGATGCCGTTCAAGAACGACGAGAACGAAAGAGAGAAGTTATGCGGGAAGGGGAAGAGACAGAGAGAAACACGGTGAGGTGGCGGAAAATAAATACTTCTCTCACCCCTCACGCTACTGCAGAAAGCCTGTATTTTAAGGCTGTGTTAGATGTATGAAATTACCTTTCAGTCCCCGTTTACCGTGAATGACCCTACTCAAAGCCCACGTTGCCAAACAGGCCCCACAAATTTTCTTTTTCAAGAATTCTGAGTCTTGTTTGTTTGACCAGGATAATTTAATAATTAACTATTTATTTTCAAATAATATCTATCTCCTCATCTATTATTTAATTTATTTTTAATAATTTGGACCTTGTTTGTTCGTGGTTTTTGGGTTTTCAAACATTTTAACCATCCTTTCATTTATTATTTTAATTATTTTTTTATACATTTAAATACTAAAATTACTTTTTTATTAATTCTAAAATATAAGAATATTTTAATAATTTAAGTCAAAAAGATTTTAATATTATTTATCAAACAAGACCAAAAACATTTTCTTCAAACATTTCTAAGTCATGTTTTTGAACTATTTCACTTTTTTTTTAATAATCAAAATATTTTTATTATTTAATATTTAAAAGGTATAAAGTCAAACTTTGAAATATTAATTAATAATTGTAATTAATTAAAATATTTTTAATTATTACTTTTAAATAATTTTAAATTTAATGACATTCAAATAAATTTTCTTAAATGAGAAGAGTAACTGCTCAAAAATAATAATATTTTAATGATATAATTAATTAGTGTAATCTGTAAAGATTATAAATGTGTATCCATTAATTGGGTGAAAATTGAAGATAAACATGACTATATTAATGAAAGGGATGTGAGAATAATAAAGTTAATTACTTTAAGATAAATATATAACTTTTTATAATTTGAATGATAAAGTATATTTGATTTTATTGTCTATGGTGACAAAAATATTTTGTAAATCTTTTATAACTTTTAGGATAACTAGCATTTATGTTTAAATATATACTGGGATCATGATTATTCTCATTCAATTTTTCAAATTAAATATTTTTTTATTCATTTTTCTAAATTACATCAACATGAAGATAAAATATATTAAACAAAACTAAAACAAAATGTATAGTAAGGTTTATTAAAGAAAAAAAAGATATATATATATATATATATTATTTTAATAAGTTTTACTAAGTTAACTTATTTTATAGGGTATTTTATTTTAATTTTTAGTGTTCAGTATTTGAATTTTATATAATATATTTTATTTTAAAATTTATGCAATGTATTATTATACATTTTGATAAAAATATTTATTTTATTTTAATAAGTTTGATATATTTTATAATGTATTTTATTTTAAATTTTATTTAATGTATTTTATTTTAATATTTGTGTAATATATTTTATTTAAATGTATATAATGTACTGTTATGAAAAAATATATATTTTATTTTATTAAATTGAAAATAGAATTTGATTTATCTAGTAATGCATTTTATTTTAATATTTAATATATTTTTATTTTATTGTATAATATTTAAGTTCATTTTTAATTTAATTGATTTAATTTTAATTAAATATATTGTACTTATAAAATTAAATAATTTTTTAATAAGCTTTACAATAGAGTCTGACTTTTATTGTAATATTTTTATTTATTTTATTTTAATGTAAAAAAATTAAATTAATTTTTATTTTATTAATTGTTTAGATAGAGAATGGTGAGTAGATTCAAAAAAATTAAGTATTTGGAAAGGTGAGTAGGAATGGTGAGTAGAACATGAATAAATGTATTGATCTATAAGCTTCAAAATAATATATAATGGTATAAATGTGGAGGAAATATATATTTTGGATGAATTTGAAAAAAAATATATATTTTGATAATATAATTGATTATTTGTTTTTGAAAAAGGTACATGTCTATTAAAAATAATAAAAATATTTAATAGGTTATTAAATTCATAACTATTCAAGAAAAAATCTTCGGAAGATTTTTGGAAAAATCTAAAGACGGACTCTACTAAATTTTTGAAAAAATCTAAAAATCATCATAATAATATTATGAATTATACGTATTACCATCATTGAAAGTTAATTATTTATTGGTATATTAAATTAGGTTATTTAAGATGTTAATATATATATGGATGAAATTTTACAGATATTATCAGAATATTGAAAATATCATACCCCGCAATATATTAAAAATATTAATTTTAATGTATATTGGAAAAAAATGTAAAAAATAGTACAGTTACCGAAATTATGGGTACAATAAAAGTATAAGATTTTCAAAATATTGATATATTGGGATATATGAAATATCTAAATAATATTTATAAATTAATATATATATATATATATATATATATATAATCCTTATAAGGAAATAAATATATTTAATATTAATTTAATTATAAAAACATAATTTTTAAAATCAAATCAAATAAATCAAAATATAATTATGTTGAAAAATTATTAATATATGTAATCTCTATCATGCCGGATGAGATTGAAAAAATATTTAATCAAACTTTCAATCTCTTTGAGCGATGAAAATAAAGTGAAATTGGATATCTAATCATTTCGATTATTATTAAGGATATTTTTACAATTTCATCATCGTATGTTATTAGTGAGTTAATTTGTTTTCAGCTTGAATAAAATGATAGTAGATCTTTTTATGAGCAGTTTGAGTCCTAAAATGATGGAGGCATTTGTATGCATAAGATCATCTCCAACCGAAAACCCTTTTTCAAACTCATTTTGGTATAAATGTCACATCAAACAGTAATTCTTCTTCAACCGAAAAACGCATTCTCAAACTCAAAAGAATATTCTTATAATATTATTTCTTACATCAACTTTTATAACTTTTTAATATCACCCATATATTCCATATATTTTTCAATGTTATAAATTATACCATAATATTTTAATATCACTCAATTATTTTAAATTTGATTGTAAATTAATTGTAAAAATTCAATAATACACAAAAAAAAATAAATATTGTACAAAATAATACTGTTTGTTTGATAAAACAAACATTATTAAAAAAATATCATTAAATATTCTTTATTATTATAATTTTTTAACATTATTATAATTTTTTAACATTATTATAATTTTTTTTAAATATTATTATAATTTTTTTTAAACATTATTATAATTTTTTTAACATTATTATAAATTTATATTTTATAAATAAATTAAAATAATAAATTAAATAAATAAGTTTAATGTATAAGTTTAGGGGTTGAATTAAAAAAAAAAGTTTTACTATTGTGAACAGTATTTGCGTTTACAAGAGAGAGAAAATGCTAAAAACTCATTTTTGGTTTGAGAATTGGTGTCGGTTGGAAGGAAAAATGACTGAAAACCCATTTTGGGTTTGGGTATAAAGTTTGGTTGGAGATGGTCTAAATGATTGGCTAAAATGAGAAAAATTCAACTTATCAAAATATTATAGAGATGATTAACTTGAATTGTTAAGGAAATTGAAAATTTGAGAAGAGCGAGAGTTTTTTATTAATTAAGTTTAAATTAACTAATATATTTTATTATTATTAGTATTATCTAACCTGAAAAATATTATCAATTTATAATAAAAAAACTTGCATATGCAAATACGATTGATGACCGTTTTGAATCTCTCTCGCCTTCATTTTAGTTAAGGATGACAACGAGTATTTTATCTGTCGGGTAGTGAAGTATCCATCCTCGAACCCAATTTTCATTTTATTACCCAACGGGTATCTTTATTTGTATCTCATCCCCGATTCGTCGGGTACCGATCCTCTATGAGTACCCCATTACCCGATTAAAATATGAATTTATTTTTATTATATTTTAAATATACTAAATATTAAAAACAAAAATAAAAATATTATTTATTTGCATAGTTATGCTGTAAAAGTTTAAAAAATATAACAACTTTTGTTATTCAAATTTGAAAATTAAGAGTTATGGAGAAATAAATTAAATGATGTTGGAGTGTAGTTTGGAATTGGGATGCTAACATAAATAATATATTTATTATAAATTGTAATGATGTGAAATTTAAAAAGTCATTTGAAAATTTAATAAATATATATATATATATATATATATATATATATATATTAATATTTTAGGTGTCTGGTTTGAGTTGATACATTTTTCATGTCCGAACCTAATTGGATAATTATTTTCATTCCTCATTCCCAATTTTGAACCCGATTTAAAATATCCTAACTCGATCATCGGGTACCCACATGTATCTGATATACGGATACTCATTGTTATCTCTAACTTTAATGTAAGTTGAAGACTATACTCATGCTTATTCTTGTTAACTCCAAATTTTATAATTAAATTTAATTTTTAACATTGATTAGTTTTTAAAAATGTTGGATTTAAAAAATAATATTTTATTTTATGATATATATCTTTGATTTTTAGTTTTGTGTAACGTTTATGTAATAATTATATAAAATTGGTTTTTGTTTAAGTTAATATAATTTTTGTTGAAATTAAGGTATATCAAAATAAAAATAAAATAATAATGAATTTTTTTATACCAAATTTTCGATAAAATATAAGGTATGAAAATTAAGTTATATATATATAAAAATAAATAAATAAATAAGAGAGATCAATCTTAATAATTATATAATATTTATTTATATATTTAATTAATGTCATTAAACTAATATAATTATTTTACTAAAATAATTTTTTAAAAATGATTCATTTAATAAATTAATTTACTAAAATATTAATAATATTTTTTTTCTTTTTTATTTACAAAGATAGTACGAACTCCTTCCATGTGACTTCACTTTTGATACGGATGGTGGTTAGCATTAGGGTTATAGTTATAATCTTCTTTAAACAATTTTTTTTATAGGAATCTAAACTTAACATTTTGATTTTTTTAAGTAAAATTTTTATGCCTTGAATTATATTAGCAAATTATGTAAAAGTCTTAATAGTAGATTCATTAAAATATTTAATCTTCCAAAGTCAAGATTAAAATGGTTAAAAAAAAATCATGGAGATTTTAAAGGAAACGCGATCGGCACAGGCGACACGACACGATAGATACATGCAACATGATTTTGTTTTGCGTCGTAAGTCATCAAATCAACGTGGGAATCACCATTGATTAAAAGAAACGCGGTCGACATAAGCGACACAACACGATCAACACGTGCGACACGATAGGCACAGACGACATAGCACGATCGACACTATCGACACGATATAGTCTTGCGTCGTAAATCACCCATTAAGTGTTTCTAATCTAGGGTTTCTTGTGCATTTGTAAGCGCAACTGGAATTTCTCTCGATTGTAGTTTATATGTGATCATCTTTTAGGGTTTCTGTAATTACTTGTTTTATTACTCTATTTATGCCATCATGGGGAATAAGAAGAACAAAAGTAATAAATTTAAATAATTAAAAAAGTTTATTCTAGAAGAAATTAAGAATGTTTCAGGAAAAGAGATTGAGAGGATAGTTGATGAAGTTATCCAAGAAAAGAAGGAGAAAAACAATGTTAAATTAACAGATCCTACAGAAATTTCTATAGAAAAGAAGGTAGAAAAACAGGGCAACAAAGAGGGAGTATGGAAGATTGGTTATAATGAAAGAACCAACCTATTTGGTCTTAAAACCCAGATTACCAAACTTCTGATGCATGCTAAGAAGAGAGAAATCACAATCAGAAAAAAAGAAAACTCAACAAATAACAGTCCAATTCAATATTTATTATCTTTAGGACTAGAATTTGTTGAAGAAAGCAGAATATGAGGAGATATTTAAATGGTTAGTTGATGCAATGAAAGAGCTGGTGAAAGCTCTCAAATCCAAGACCTACACTATCAAGTAATTCAACATGGAAAGTCAACGAGATATGGAAAACAAAGCAGAAAAGAAATCTAAAGACCATGCCATAAAGGAAAAGTCTATTTGAGGAATATCCAAACAAAGGTAGAGGTACTCAACTATCCTTTTGAATTCAAACTGCCTTCTAGAGTAGAGGAGAAATGTATTGAAGACTGAAAGTTTGTGGTGGTTGGAAAACTTCATTGGGAAAAATAGAGTATCATTCCCAACTACCAAAAAAGCTTTAATTAAACAGTGAGGAGAAAAGGGGATTGAAAAAGTTTCTACAAACATACATGACATCTATTTCCTATAGTTCAAAATGGGTTCAAATCTGAAAGAAAATTTGGAAAAAAGGCATACTTACATATGATCAAATTGCATGAAACTAGAAAAGTGGTCAGAAAAGACGAATCTACAAAGCAGACCAAAAGAAACAACCCAAATTTGGTTCAAGCTTTGGAACATTTCAGCCCACATGTATAATGCTGAAGCAATTAGTCATTTTGTAGGTACAATTGGAAAGTCATTATATATGAACTCAATAACTGAATGAGGAGAGCACTTATCATTTGTTAGAATTAACATTAAAGTGCATTATAGAAGTCTTCTGCCAATGAAAATGGAAGTTGTTTACAGAAAAAGAAAGTACAATGTCATGGATATATCTTATGAATAGAAACCAAAGAGGTGTGCTTTCTGTAATATTTTTCTGCACAATAAATGTGATAAAGCTAGAGAAGAAGAGCATAAAAACCATAAAAGTCAGGAAGCAGAAAAGAAAAAGAAGAAAATAGAGGAGGTTAAACTCAAAGATCAAACAGTTGTAGAAGAAAGCAAAATGATTCTGGGAAAAAGGAAAACAGTGAAGGAAATAAAGTAAAAGGAATCAAGGTGAAGAGGAATTTTTTTTCTATAATGCGAAGGATCAGGATGTAAATGGAAGATGAACCTCAAGTTGTTGTTGAGGACACTCAAGAGGAAGACACTCAGAATTTCAAAACTGAAACAGAGAATTCAAAAGCCGATAAAGAAAATTTCAAAATAGATGTGGAGTATAAAGGTGAAGCCGAAGATAATGAGGACAAAAACACAGAAATTCAAGTTGAAGATAAGAAAGGTAAAAGTCTTAAAATTCTCGAAATAAATATTTCTATCAAATTAGAACGGGATCGTACAAATAAGATAATTCTTTCTATCTACATCTTTAATACAATCTCATTTCATCGTCAGAGGAAAGGGAAAAGGAAGAGGAAGGGGAAGAAGATCTCTCAATGAAAATGGATGGCATGCGAAAATGCCAGACTGAGATGGTTAGGTTTGAATGTAGTTTTTTCTGTTTGCAATCTCTGTTTTTTCTTAGAATGTATGAATGCTACTAATCAGTTTTTTTAAGTTTTTTTTTATTGTCATCTTTAATTATAACTAGGGTTTGTCTAGCTTGATTTCTGACCCTCCCACTTTGGGATTTTAATTAAATTGTTTTAACCATTTTCCAAAAAAAAGTTGTTTAAAATTATTATGTTGACATTTTTTTAAATCCATGTATATTAAAAATGAAACAATTGTTTAAATACAATGACAAATCATGACATTAAAAAAAACGGTGCTGTAAAAGTTATTGAGCTTGTAAGTTCTCAAAAAGAACGATTAACTCACTAATAGACAAACTCTACTGACTTTTTAAAATGAATCTCAGAAAACGTCATAATAATATCATTATGAATGATACGAATCGAGCGACTACATTCATTGAAAGTTCGACGATTTCTCTCCAAATAAATAATCCACCAAAAAATAACTAGGATGATAACCCAATAATGTAAGTCTGTCACATCAGTTACATAAATCCAAAACTTTCCAACAACTACCCAATGACTCAGACATCACCCAATGAATCATAGTAATACTCCACAAAATTTTCTAAATATTATTCACCCATCGACAATGCAAAAGTAAGTGAGTTGTTGAATCAACCTCTTTGTGACACATACGACTAGTCATAATACAATTTTTTTCATATACATATCATTTGTTAATTCTACTGTGAATAATGTTCCATCCAAAAAACAAAATCTTAGATGGAATCTTTGACTCCCAAAAATTTCCTAACAAAAATTATATGTAATCATTTTATCGAATAACTGTAACAATGCCCCACATGAAAACTATCAATATTTTGTCAACGTCTTGTTTAGATAGTGACACTTATTTGCGTCCTGCCAAAAGTAAAACTCTATTATGGGATGAAGTCTCCATAATTTTTAATATCCTTATATATTTAATCCGGTTAGCAAAACCACTAGACTCTTGACACTACATATAACAATGGAAGAAAGCTCATGATACTTTGTAACTAGACTCTTGACACTACACCAAATGTTGTCCCAAAATTTAATCGAAGAACATTCCCCATAATAAATCTAGATTTCTCATGAAAACTTTTTCACGTAGAATAAATTCTCCTCAAAATTCTACACTCCGCTAGATAATTAGACATTTTAGTGAACCAACCAGACCATTCATTACCATACTTACATTTGATTAACGATGCCCAAAAACTATGCGTCTCCATTGCAAATCTACTACACCATTTTGATAGAAGAGTCTTACTAAAATAAATATGATTTTAAATATCTAGACCTCCTTAATCTTTAAAACATTTAACTTTATATCAACTAACTAGATGATAAAACGATGAGTTAGAATATCCCCATAGAAATTTACACATTATTTTTTTTTATTTTCACCGCCACAATCTTGGGGAGAATGATTAACGACATCATATATGTGGACATATATGACAATACACTCTTAATGAGGATTATCCGACTCCCTTTCAAGATTATTTTAATTTTTCATCTAGACAATTTACATTCAATTTTAGTGATAATCGGGTCCCAAGAGACCTTGAGTCGTAATTTAGCACATAATGACATACTAAGATATTTTGACGGAAGACCACTAATTTTGAACCCCCAACATATTTCTCAACCTCATCCCTCTTTTATTCAAAACAAAATTTGAAAAAAAATATGTCTGACTTATTAAGATTAACTCGAAGATCAGAACAGACACCGAATAACCATAAAATATCCCGAAAGTGTTTAAAATTTTTATAGGTAACATGAACCATGTAGAGCATGTCATTAACGAAAAACAAATATGATATGACAATATGATATATTCTTAATTCATAACTCACTCCACGGATGAGTCTCGAGTTTTATGTGAAAATCATTATTTTGTAGAGAGTTTCCATAACAATGACGAACAAAAAATGAGAGAGTGGATCACCCTATCTGATCCCTCTAGAGCTCTCAAAAAATTCCTGAGAACTTCCATTAATAATGACATAAAACTTAACCGTCGAGAGGAAAAATATAATCCAACCAATTCATTTCGTACTCATTCTCATTTTGTCCATTACATTAAATAAAAACTCTCAATTTACATTTTCATAAGTTTTTTCGATATCTAACTTGACAAAACCACATTTTTACCTCTTGAATTAGCTGAGTTAATTCACTCATTGACTATTAATACGGCATCATAAGTTTGATAATATTTAATGAACGTCATCTGATTACTAGATATGACCGTTTCTAATACCATTCGCAACTTGTTGGCCAAATATTTGACGACAATCTTATAGAATGACGAAACGAGACTAATATGACTAAAGTTCTTCATATCAATAGTTAGTAGAGTTTTACGAATGAGACATATCAAAGTAGAGTCCAACTCCTATTAGACACATTTTTTCGTCAAATCTCTAATTCAAGATTTTTTTTTACTATAATGATTTTGACTCTTTCCTTTCCCCTTGAAATTTACAATAATTGACTACACTATTGGAAATGAGCAGGGGGGTTGAGAGACACCTAATACAAACAAATGATAAGATAGAAAAAATAATGAAACTTTCTCTCACAATTTATTTTTTGCTTAATTGATTTTTTTAAGATTATAAAAATTATATTGATTTATTTGTTAGTAGAGTTATTTACTTGACTTATTCTTTTGCAACATACAAAATTAAAGTTGTAGATAAACAAAAAATACAAATGTAATAAAAACACATTAATTTCATCACAAATATTCACGAGAATAGTTCCTATTTGTAACATATTTAGTAAGAGGCATTTATGTCATCTATCTAATTAATTGATTAGAATTTAATTAATATGTTTGCTAAGACCCACCTACCATGTAACACACTTTTAGATTATGGACAAAATTATTTGCCTATTAATCTCCAAATCATCCAACTACTTTGTTAGCATTCATGTATTGTTTGTATTATCATTGTTTTCCATTAGAGTATCACATTGGGACCTTTATGTTATTGCATAAGCACAATTTATATAGATAAATATATGAGAACAAAACTTCAATTAAATTAAAACATGATTTTAGAAACATGTTAACTTTTTAAAACAAATGAATGAAAATCTTTAATATGTTAATTTTTTTTTTTATTAAAATATACGTATTGAAGGTTGTCTCTATCAATTGCTTATAGTATGTTATGATAGGATCTTCACTCTTGATTTTTTCTAGGAAAAATTATTTACCCTTAATAGTTGTCATTTAGAGTAGAAATGTGTTTATCCTCTCCTCAACTAATGATTGAGAATAATGCGCATTCGATTCCGAGTGTTAGAAAAACCTACAATATTTGGTGTAAATTGTAAAGTGACATCTATTGATCAAGTAAACATTAATTACAATCTCTATTATTGTTTGATAAACTATCTAACTTTATTATAAATTATAATTGCACAATTTTTACATCTTTTATTTAAATATGTGTGAAGAACATAATAATAAAACCCCACCTAACATGTAACTTGGTTTTAGATAATGGACAAAATTTTGTACACATCTACCTACTTTGTTAGCATTTCGGTATGACTTGTATGTCATTCTTTTAGTCACATTTGCCATTTAAATATTTTATCCCATAGTGTATTTTTCTAGCTAATGGTTGGTATGCCAGTTTCATTAAATATATGCATTGTCCCACCACTCTCATATCATGTAACTAAAGTCTGTATGTTATTGCTAGTTTTTATCTCTTATTAAATTTTATAACAAGTCTACTAAAGCTAGGTCTTTTTAGAGTTTAGACCTCCCATGTTTTTATATATTTTTCTTTATATATATTATTGTTTAAGAAGTTTGGTACAGTAATTTAAATAAATTCTACAAATTTTACATTTTTTTTTAATTTATATTTTTCATCAATCAAACACTCAAATTATCAATTAAAATATTAAAAAAATATATTTAGTATTTATTTTTATATTATATATATTAATAATTTTCATTTTATTTTATTTTATCTTAAAAGTACACTTTTTAACTTTTTTTTTTTTAAACAATTTTACAAATAAACTCAATTCAAGTTAGTGCTAACCATCAAGATTCAAATGGAGGAAGATTTTGTATTTTATTGTGTTATTTTAGTTCCAATCATAATTTATTAATAGATAATAAAACTATATTAAGAGAATTGTATCAAAATCGTGACCAGCTAAAATCACACATTTGGGACGTTCATTTTGTTTTGTTATGGTTGATTTATTTATTATTTATTTTGCATCGTTGTATTATGTTACATTTTTTTTTTAAATTTAATTATAAACAAGGGAAATACACTAATGCATGTGAGTACAAATTAAGAACTATAAATAAAGTATTGTTTTCACTCTCACCACTCACCAGCTCATGAACAAACTGGACATTTATGTTTTGGGCATTCATGAAATTCAAAATTAATGGTGATCATTGGATAAAAGATGATTCTGCGTGTAACAAGACAATTAATTCCACATATTTTTTATACATATGAGAATAACTTAATAAGAGACAAACTTACAATGAACAAATCCATATTATTAACTATTATAAACTTAGGACTATTATAAATTTAGAGCTTTTTAATGGTAGGATAATGTTTACATACCGCATATAGATAAAAGGAAAACGATTTGAAAATCACTTATGGAGGGGATTTACAAAATCAACTTTGGTTTGAAAATAGCTTGAGATGATGACTATTGGACTCGTCACTAGGAATCATCTATGCGCCACTGTTGCGACGAGAGTCTTCAAATGTACATGTACATCAACAACCCTTGTTATAAGCTCTCCGTGTTAGACAAACCAGTGAACCACCTCTTTCGGAGAGTTGAACAAGGATGTACATGGTCCGAAATGGAATTTGATGTTCAATATACACTAGTAAAAAATGCTTCAATAGCGACGAAAAATGCTGACGGGAACAAAAACCGTTGGTATATAATATATCAATGCCGACCAGAACAATAGTTGTAGGTACTTGGGTTTAATAACGACCACTTAAAAAGCCCTCGGTATTCGGGGCTTTATAACGACCACTTAAAAAGCCCTCAGGATTTGGGCCATTATAACGACCACTTAAAACCCTCGTTATTGTAACCACTTAATTAAAATGTAATTTATTTAAATATATCAAATTAAAATAATCTATATCAATTTGTTGAAGTGTCATAATATTTTAAATTGTTTATCGATCTCTTTAATACATATTTTTATTTTATTAGTCACTATTTTATTTCACAATTTAAGTTATATATATAGTATAATTCATTTATATTATTATTTTAAAAAATTATTTAAATAAAATTAATTATAATTTAAATTAACTAATATATATCAAAATCACAACAATTATTCAGAGGTATTAGGAGTTACATCTAATACTTAGAATGAATTTATATTAGTTTATTTATTATTTATATCTCAATTTTCATAATGTTTGTTTATTGAACAAATTCATTATTTATATCTTTTGCAAAATATAAATTAAACGTTTGAAAATTTAATACCCAAAGAATGACATAAATTCTTTTGAGAAATAAGAGAACAGAAGTTGGAAAAAAAATCACACAATATTAGTTAACATATTGAACAATAATTAGATAAATAAAATATGAATCATGATTGTGTTTTCATTAATCTAAATTATTTTTTATTTATTTACTTTTGCTAAGAGAGATTTGATTACTGGTTCAATTTTCAGTAAGTGTAAGAGAAAATTTAAACATTGATAAAAGATCATAAGCTGATTTAAATAGTTTATACTAAAATTAAAAACAAAACAATTTTAGGTCTTCAATTCAGATTCAACTCCTTGCTCCCGCCTCCAGTTAATTCTGTTCACAGTTCCCGCTCTTCCTCCTGCTTCCAATTGTTCCTCGCCTTGGCTCCCCTCTCCCGTCTGCTCCCGCTCTCCGTTCCCGCATTTGCGATCGATCTCAGAATGATTTCACCACAGGAAAACAAACTAGCCGTACACACGACAAATTAACGCAAACAATACACCGATTACTCCCAAAATTCAAACAACCTTCTTCCTCAACTCGCCTTGGCTTTCTTCTACCTTCAGATTCACCAATTCGCGCCTCTTCACTTCTTCTCAAGTCCTCAGACAATCAATTAGACGAGAGACGAGTAGTCAGTAGACAAATAAACATAGTCTTATTCTTCTACTTCAGTTCTTCGGCAGCACATCTCAATTTTCGTCCAACGGTCCAGCCTCCAGGTATCATTTTTGTCTATCACCTATCATTTTGATATATTTACCAGTGAGTGAGTTTCTAGATGTAATTATACTGTGAAATCAAATGAAATTTCTAGAAATGCTTAGATAATGCGCACTTGCTTAGTTTATGTTACAGACAGTTACTTTAGAAATTATGTTAAATATAATTCCTAAAAAGTACCCTATGACAAGGGATTAAGAATAAAATTGATATGAGAGTAAAGTTATATTGATGTTGTTAGAAGTTAGATTTTAGTATTGTTGAAGATGAACCTGCTTTATGCGTATGTCAAGAATAATACAACCCACAAATTACTCTTTAAGAAAATCGGTGTATAAAAATGACACACAAAACCACTTGCATCCACTCAGCATGTCCAAACACTTAAAGAATCTGCAATTGAATTAGAACTCCACTTTCTCTATTCATCAACATTATCTTAATGATCATCATCTGAAAATCAATTAGATTACTATCATGGTTAATTTTAGAGTTCTGTTTTTACCATTTCATTATTGTTTCCCCATGACTGGATACTCCTTAATCAAACTAATACAATCTAATATATAATCTCTATTATGTATTGTTTTTCTTATTCCTCTCATAAGATTAATAATATTGTATCTAAAAGATGGTTATATTTCAATATTTAGCTTTCTCAATATTTCAGGGTATTTATCATCATTTTTGTCTTTGATAATCTTATTGATTAAACATTTCTTATTTGTTCTTCTCACGCCACTTTGTTTTGTCATTTGGTTTTTAATTATTTATATTTAATAATGTCTTAATAGTATTTTAGGTATTCATCTTCATTCTTGTCGTTGAAAAAATTTCAGAGTTCTCGCGTGTTGATCATTAATTCATCAAATATCAGGTGTCAACTTTTATTGTGTTATCTTTCATTTGATAGATTTAGGAATAAATATGATAGACAAATTGTTGATCCACATGACAAAGCATGTAAAATTTTGTGTTATTTTACGTTTTTTTGTTAGATTATTTTTTATAATTGAACTCTTAAAATTAACCCATATTTTTAGGATAAATTTGACAGTGAAAATATGTCTATCTATCGCGATGCCACATTGAAACATGTGAACGATATGTGGGATAATTGCAGATGCCAAATAAATCTGAAGCATATCAAGCCCCATATAGGTAATTTAGTAAAAATTAAGGCAGACAAACCACATTACAAGAGAATTGAGATTGGTTAATTACACATCGCTTCTCGACCGATCGTTTCAAGGTTATTTCTATACTAATAATTTTTATTATAAATAATTTGTATAATTTATAAAATTTTATTAATTGCAGAAAATGAGCACAACTAATTCTAATAATAGAAAAAGTGTATTGTTTGTGCATCATTATGGGAGCAAACCTTTTTCACAAGTACAACGTGAAATGGTAAGACATATACTTTAAATTTATTTCATAACTTTTATAAATAAGATAATTTACTTATTTTGATGGTATTTAGGAATTAAGGTACATATATCCTCCAACTTTTGAAGACGTCTTTCTTGATACTAGAAAACAGAAGGGCAAAACCGTTGATCCTACTGTACAACTCAAAGTTGTAAGTATTTAATGTTTTATATATATTTATTATTTGATTTATGTTTTTAAATCAATATATATTGTTGAAGGATGAAATGCGTGCGGTGAGAATAGAACATCCGTCAATTTCAAATATTAATTTAGCTGACATGGTATTTGGGCATCAAAAGTATGGATCTGTGATTAGAATGGGAGGAGGAGTCCTTCCTTCACAATTGAGAAATAAAGAATCACAACAAAGCTTCGACCAATAAAATATTTCCCTTAAGAATTAATTACAAAAGTTATCCGATCATCAAAAGGCATATGAAGCTAGAACTGAAGCCAAACTAAAAGCAGTTCACGATGAAAGATTGGCTGATAAAACTGAATTTGAGAAAAAGTTGCCAATTATAATGTCATTTATGTCACTCAATGCATCAATGCCTCCCACTTCATCAATGCCACCAAGTGTATCACTTCATGATATAGGTCAGACTATTATGTCATTACATATTTTATTGTTTATATTACTATGAAATATTATTTTGGTTATTTTAAGTTGTTAACTATTTCATAGATGGTTCATTTTGGATGATATTCAAGAAGACAGTGAATAATTTTCATTGTTCAATGAATAAACATGTATTTATTTTTGTAATTTTTGTTATTTTAACCCGTTATATAAATTTTAGTGATGTTTGTATTATTATGTCGGTTGATTACAATTATTTTTTCTTATTATTTATAAGTACTTCAAATTTATAAAGATGGAATTTTTTCGAAAAAATATTGAAGACTTTTCTTTTTGTAAGTTGTAGATTGTAATTTTTTTTTATAACATTTTATATAAGAGCACAGTTATAATAGAAATCTCAATTGACTCAAAATGAAAGGGACATGATTACTTTGCTAGGTGTCAACGGTGTATTGCTCTCTTTTCTCAGGTTTTCTCACATCTCTTTTCTCTCCTTTGACATATATTTAAAATAGTTGATCTTTATGGTTCAGAATCGATCAAGTAATGCTATATTGATATTAAGATTTGAGATATATTATGTATCAATATTTGTATATGAATATTATATAGTTGATTTTTATGGTTTAAAATTGAACAAATAGAATAATCATGAAGGATATACTGATATTAGGATTTGATATTATTTATGTATCAATATCTTTAAAAGGAATATTATATAGTTGATATTTGTGGTTCAGAATTGATCAAATAGAATGATTTAATAGTCGTGTAAGATTTGTGCATAATTCTCTTTTGTTTTTGGTTCAGGTGGATGAAGTAGATCCAATTTGTGTACTTTAAGGAGGATTCATTTTGAAGTGTAAAGTGAACGGATGGATTTTTTTCTGAAACTTTCTCAATTGTCTGGCTTGAAATTAGTCATTTTGTTAAAACTATAAAAAAATTTATTTTTCTTTTTGTAGTAAGGAAATAGTTGTGACCTAATTATTGTTCAATGCTAAGTTAAGAAATTGTTTATTAAAACCTTGTAACTAAATATTTTATAATATTCTATATGTTTGGTTTATGTTTTAAGAATTTTATTTAGTTTGTTTTAATATTTTAAAAATTGACACTATAAATAAGTTACTCAATGTTGAGGGGTAAGAGTTGTCATGATAGAACATTTTATGACGACGGTAAGAGTGGTCGTCATAGAGCCTTTAATGGAGACGGTAAGAGTAGTCGTGATAAAGTCCTCTATGGCGACGACAAGAGTGGTCGTCATAGAGTTTTCTATGGCAACGGTAAAAGTGGTCGTCATAGAGTTTCTATGGCGACAGTAAGAGTGGTCGTGATTGAGTCCTTTATGGCGATGGTAAGAGTGGTCGTGATAGAGTCTACTATGGCGATGGTAAGAGTGGTCGTTATAGACTATTCTATGGCGACGGTGAAAGCCATCGGCATAAAGGGCTTTATGGCGACGGTACTAAATTGGTCGCTATATGAGTATTTGGGCAATAACGACTAGGGCAATGCCGACAACTGACGACTGCTTTTTTACCGTCCCAAATTATTTATACCGACGACTTATATGCCAATACCGACGATCCATACCGTCGATATTGAGCTTTTTTTTACTAGTGATATGATCAATATTATTATATTCACATTGATATAGAAGTCAATTACACTATAGACAAACCAGTGAACCACCTCTTTCGGAGAGTTGAACAAGGATGTACTAGTCCGAAATGGAATTTGATGTTAAATATATGATCAATATTATTTTATTCACATTGATATAGAAAAAAAGTGCAGCCCATTTAATTGTTTCTATTTCTTTATCACAATTTCTGTATTCAACCCTTTGACTATCATTTTAAAATACTACTTTTAATTAATAAAAATTACAATATTTTGTACAATATATAAGGAAAATAGTCTTTCAAATAATTAAGAGAAATATTAGTTACAGTTTTGACGAATAATTTAGTTACTTAAGGTGAAATATAAACATTCATGTATAGGGTAGTAAAAAAAAGGTCCACAATTACAAGTTTAAGATTTAACAAAGGGGTAATACATTATTTTACTCAGTTTACATTATATTTTATTTGAAATATCTCTATGTACTTTAACATGTATGATAAAGCTCTTTTTATAATTTTATTTTGTTTTATTTAAAATATCTCTTTCTACACTAATTTATTTGATAAAACTTTTTTATACATTTATTTCTTATTTAATTTTACTCAAATACTGTAACTTGTTTTACAACTAGATAGAGGTGTGATTACACGTCCTTACAAAATTATTTTATAACTATAAACAAAATAGAAAATACTATTAAAAACTTTATTTTGATTTATTTATCATTTTTTCTTTATTTTTTATATAATTGTATTCAATCAACAATTAATTAAATTAAATAAAAATCCAAATAACCTACTATTTTATTTTTGTTGGACAATATTCTAAAAAAGTCCCATAAAACCAAGATCAATCAACCTCTTAGATGTAATTGTTTTTTAAATAATTAAACATTTTACATGAAGCTAAACTTTAAAAAATCCTTATCAACTATAGTGTAATTCACTTCTCTATGGATGAAAAGTAACTTGGTTTTGTTTGTTAATCATAGTTTTAGTTAAAACATGTACAAACTAATTAATTAATCAAATTTATTTAAAAAAAAATTATTTTTTAATTTTTTAATATTTAAAATGAAGTTAAAAAAATTCAAATTTAAAAATATAATTAAAAATGATAATAAGAAATAAAAAAAGCTTTTAATAATATTTTATTCATAATTATAAAAACATATATAACCACACAATTTGTCTAATGTAAAAAAAGAAGTTAGGATATCAATGATATATATATTTAAAAAAAATATAATGAATATAAATGAGTTTTGACTGACTTAAATAATTTTTTTATATATTAAAATGATAGTTTTTTTTTTAATAATTTATTTGTATTTTAAAATTATTAATTATTTACTTGTTATATTTGTTGTATTTTGAGGTTAAAACGCTTTACAATAATTTAGTTAAGAAATCCAGTTCTAGAGGGGTTTGGAATTCTTCGCCACACTAAACCCAGATTCCCGCTCTCTTTCTGCGCCATAGCCAGTACAGGAAAATGGAGGCCGTGGTGATTGATCCCGGTACAAAGCTGTTGAAGGCAGGGTTTGCCGTTCCAGATCAAGCTCCTTCAATGGTAACTTGTCTTATCACTTCATTTCTGTACTTGTTTTTCTTTATAGAGGTTATAGGAGAAGAAAGAGTAGCGCAGTCTCATGATTTCAATGTCTAACCGAGCAGAAGGTTAGATTTCTATAAAATTGATGTTCGTTTTCGATTAGGACCCGATTATGAACTCTAAACTAAGGGAACTCCAATAAGTGTTGAAGATAATGGTGGTGGATGTGGAAACAAATATATAATCGATTGATTTACATTATTCATACACAAACAGTTGAGAAGAGCACCGACCTCTAATTATACTCTTAATCCAATATAGAGTCATTGCAAGTGTGGAATCTCTAATATCATACACAATGCTACACAGTTTAAGTTGAAATTGATTCTAATAAGCCTCAAGAGGATGTCTAACCAATAAATTAAATCATGTGTCAACATACAATGCAACTCCCTCTCTTTCCATTCTATATAGATTTGCTGTTAATATGTAGCAAAAACAAGTTCTTCGCGCTTCTTTGTGCTCTAGTTTTCGCTTTGATAAAGAACACGTAGGATTCTGTTTTGTCAAAACCCAGATGGTTGGACTAAATTAAGTTCAGCTCGTTATATTTCTCTCCATGACAGGTCCTATATTCTATTTTAGCTGTTTTGTTTTCTGTCCTACCTTTTGACCTAGGTTATATGTTTCTTACTTTCCCTATACTTTACCATCTCTATATGTTATTTAAGATGGGCGTATCTGGGAAGACCTTAAGTGTTCACATGTCCTAATTTCTACCTATGTTATCATTATCTATAAGAATTCTTTCTCAAATTCAAGCTAAAGCATTCAAATACATGTTTCCAGGATTACCTCGTATTATCAGATCCTTATCAATATTTCCATTTTGTTTATCTTACTGCGATGCAGATAATTCCCACCCAAATGAAACGCATGCCTGAAGATGGATCTTTGGATGATGTCTCCCCAGGAGAGGATGTTGTTATTGACCCAATGGTGCGAGGCTTTATTAGCGATTGGGATGCAATGGAAGATCTGCTGAACCATGTTCTTTATACGGGTCTTGGATGGGAAATGGGTAATGAGGGGCAAATTTTGTTTACTGACCCACTTTCAACCCCAAAGGTTAGCTTTTCATGTTAGTTTTTTGTTGGACAGAGATTTATATAACTGCAATGAGAGGATTCTGCATATTTTTTTTAATTAGCACTAGGTTGAAGATGTTATATGTCATTTAAAGACATTTTTTAAGGCATCAACAAGAATTTCCATATATATGCATTTTTTAATTAGCACTTTACTGTACAAATTTAGTATTAACATATGCATTTGAAATTCTTGATAGAAAATATTTCTTCTATTCACAAGTCATCTAAAGATATGTATTTTTGGTTTACAATGTTTTTTTTAACAAGGATGGTTTTACAAGCTTCCATAATTAGCTATATCTGCACATTTGAAGAAGTACTTGCAAGATTTGGGGAAAAGACTTTAAAAAGAAGCTTTATGTCAAAGAGTTCTGTTGCACTTCACAAGATTTTGTGCTTATTTCACACGACTAATTTTTTTATCCCATCAACGCTATTTCATCAAGATTCTTTGTTCTACATGCAGTAGCATTATTGATTATGCATGTTTCATTATAATGCCTAAAATGATCACCTTCAAAATTAGGGTCACATATTCTTCTTCATCTTAGAGTTTGCAGATGAATTTAACAAAGAGAGAGATTGATGGGTGTTGCAGATATTAGGTTGTTTAAAAGTTTCATTAGGTTAAAAGTTCTTTATGTATTTTAATCTTATCTTGTAGAGTATATAAGGCATAGTTAGAGTTCTATTCTACTAATTTTCTACTATCAAGTGTTACTTATATCTTCTCCATCTTATATTGTAGCCTATATAAGGCATATTCAGGGTTCTATTGTAATCACTTCTATGATCAATCTTTTATTTTAACAATGGTCATTACCTAAGTAGTCTTGTTTTGATTGGAAAAGTTTGTAAATATTTTGTTCATAAAACTGATCTTTTAGTTTAGTAGATAATGAGTAGGATACTACAACTAGACGATTTTAGTCAGTTAAGATTGATCACTTAATGTTATCCTAGGATGCTTTCATGCTTCTAGAAGGATTTGGGCCAGATTTATATAGTAGGTTAAATCTCTAAATTTCCCCCTAGACTGTGAAAGTTCTAATTTTGATACAAAAAATTTAACTTCGCACCTTCAGAGTGTGTTTCTTTTATTGTTTAGTTGATCCCTTTCTCTATTTCTCTTCCATAATTATTCTGTAGGAAAATGTTTTTAAGTATTCCTGATTACTAATTGCTATTTTTTGGACAGTCTGTTCGAGAACAGCTTGTACAGTTGATGTTTGAGACATTTAATGTCTCTGGTTTTTATGCCTCCGAACAAGCAGTTTTGTCACTTTATGCTGTAGGACGTATTTCTGGCTGCACTGTTGATGTCGGTCATGGAAAGATAGGTATGTAGACGATATATTAGAGGTGCTCTATTGGGTGCTCTATTGATTTTTTTTTTGAGATTTTAATATTACAGAAGAGACTCCGGTTCTTAATATTGAATTTCATATTTATCTTCTTTTGCTTGGATGTAATTCCACCGATTCACCTCTGTCAATCAGTGGTCTGTTGTAGTTGAAGCACCAGGCGTCTGTCTTCTCCTCAAATCAATAGCACAGCCTCATTAGAACATGAAACTGCCTGCTTACTAAGAATCTGCCAGCTTCTAGGAATGCAATATATTTCAAGTTCCTACAGTATATGCCTGGATCCACCAATTGCCATTTCCCACATCTTGATAGGACCCTCTACCCCATCGACTAAATCTATCACTGAACCAACTGACTCATCTACCGAATCAGCAACATAATCATCAGAACTGACTCTTCAATGAATGATTGGTGGTTCAAATTGGCAAGTGAATTGACAGCGTGGATCATGTGTAGCAACATAATAGCTTTTAGACAATAAATCCTTGATTCTGGCCAGAAGTAGTATTTAGCCTGATGATTTGCCATAAGAGTCAATTTGGTGAAGGTTTCAGTTTCCCAATTTATTGTTGTTAGTGTATCCAGCTTGCAGATTTTTTTGAAACCTAAGAAACTTAGACAATGCTGATCTATCACCAACAACTCCTATGATACAAGTACTTTTTCTGCACATGTTTTGTTTGTTACCATGCTTCTATTTTGTAAATAGTTTGTATGTTGATAATTGAGTTTTATGCAAAGATGATATTAGGTTTATTATCTGATATATATGACTCCTGTTTCAGTCACCTAATAATTTCTTGTAATGTATCAGATATTGCACCAGTTATTGAAGGTGCAGTCCAGCATATTGCTTCAAGAAGATTTGAAGTAGGAGGTATTGACTTGACAAAATTGTTATCTGATGAGCTCGCGAAATCAAACCCTTTCCTGAAGCTGAATATGTCTGACATTGAGACACTTAAAGAACAATACTCTTGTTGTGCCGACGATGATGTTACTTATTCGAAAATGCAGTGTGAGGAAGAACAACATACTCTGCCTGATGGACAGGTTATTGATTTGCTTTCTTTAGTATCTAGTCCATAGTTCAAGGATGAGTTCCTCACCTTGTGTTTTGACTTCGGCATCCTCTTTTCAGGTGATCAAGATAGGAAAGGAAAGATATACAGTGGGTGAAGCTCTTTTCCAGCCATCTATTATGGGATTAGAAGCACATGGAATAGTTGAGCAGCTTGTTCACACAATCTCAGCTGTGTCTTCTGAAAATCATCGTCAGTTGCTGGAAAATACTGTACTTTGTGGTGGTACTGCTTCTATGACTGGTAAGTTTTTTATCGTTTTCCTCCCATGTAGTTCTCATCTATCGTTTCTCTTTAAAATCCATTATGCCTTCTAGGAAAAAAGATGATTTTCTTAGGTATCTTTCTCTTCATTCCTCCTTATTTCATGTATTGCCTTTGAAACAAGAGGTAACTTTTTCTGTAAGACTAGATTTTACCGGATGGGATTACTTTGACTTAATAGAGTTCTAACTATCTGTTTTTTGTTGCTTCTTTTATTTTCCCCTCTTTTTGATTGTAATCGCGAATGCTCCTCGTGTTCCATCTTTGTATTAATAAAATGTAATTTTTTCCTCAATAAAAAGAAAACAAGGGTTGAGTGGGCTCACTGTACTTTATTGCCTCCTCTGTAGGCTTTGAGGATAGATTTCAGAAAGAAGCTAGCCTTAGCTCATCAGCTATTCGCCCAGCTCTAGTGAAGGTAAGAAATTTTGCATTAAAAGTATAGTTTACCTTCTTAATTCACCTTTATTGCCAATTTGTTTGTCCAATATTTGTTGGTCTTTATCCCTATTACAATATATTCTCCCATACGACATTACTATTGGTGCATACATGATGAGCCTGGGAGCAATGCAACTTTAGAACATGTCATACCCTTGTCAGATATTATGAATATCTGAGAGACACGTGGGATACATATGCAACATGTCATATTTTTCTGTCTGTTTTTTGTATTTAATTTTTCATTTGTAGATATTTGATTCATTTGAAACTCTACATTTGCCTCTCTTTGCACACCCATAATATTCAGGTATGAATGAACTCTTAATTTTATTGAAGAAAAGTAAAATCTAGGGGCTTAGTTATAAAAGACATATCTTTCCACTCATTAAATCAAACGTAACAGCTTATATATATATATATTTGTTTTTGTTTTTTGTAATATGACTGGGAACATATATTTTTTATGTATGTTCTTCCTTATCATGCCATTTCTGTATCCTTTTTTTTTTTGTAAATTTTAGAGATAGTGTATCTCTGATATACCTGTCTCAATGCTTCATAGAATATGTGGAACTTCAGTGTATCAAACAATAACTCTTCATCCAAATCAGATAAAGCATGAATATGATGGCGTTTTTAATCACAGTCTATAAGAAAAATATGTTATAAGTAGTTCTAGTAGAGATTCTCATGCTTTTCCCCAATAATACTAGTTGTGTTATAGTTTACTAAACCGAAGTTCTTCATTAAAGTTGCTATTTCGGAGATCTATTATGAGGCTTAATGCACTCAGGGTTCCTGTATTTTTTAGGGGAAACAAAAAAGTCCCTTAACTCTAAAGTGTAGCGAAAGAAGGCATTTAAACTCCATAAATGTTTACTCTATCTAGGTTCTTAGAAGCTAACGGTGTTACAACTATTGCTCATACAACCTATTTTCATCTGTTTTTATGGTACAAGAATGATGATGTCAAACAAAACATGTTCTTTCCAAACAAACTAGTAAAAACAAGACTCTTCCTTTATGTTGAAATCTTCATTTGTGGTGGGTGTGCCTTATACTACCGGATATGGGATTGATCCCAACAGAAGAACTTAATACCATGAGAATGCAGGGTTCAGTCATGGATTCTTGGGACTCATTTATCATGTTTTACAGTCAGTTCATAGATGTTTTTTTGTCCTAAAGTTGGGGGATGTCATGGGATATTAATCTTATGTTCTGATTATGACTGTAGAAAAAGCATATATATATATATTTATTTATTTATTTTTTCTGTTCAAACTAGATATCTGTTTTAATATCTCATTGTAGTGGTTGCAGGAAAATCTCTAGCTGTGGCCTGTTTGATCTAGGGTTATTAACCAAGTGGTTATTTCCTAATAACCTTATTTGATGTAGGTTATTGAAACTAAGTATTTGAGTAAAAAACATTAGGGATATAATTATATAATGAAAAAATATAAATTTAAATAGATGGTTGATTGGATAGTGGGTTGTTTGAACATCAACCAAGGGCTTAGTGGTTATAGCGTTTTCTGTGGCCCGACTATTAATTTTATTTTGTGTGACAGGCTCCAGATTACATGCCGGAGAACATGACGCTGTACTCAGCCTGGGTTGGAGGTGCAATACTTGCCAAAGTTGTGTTTCCCCAAAACCAACATATAACGAAGGCTGAATATGACGAAACTGGGCCTTCTATCGTTCACCGTAAATGCTTCTGATTATTGTCATTCTACATTCGTCATTTCCCTTAGTTACACTCTAGAATCAAATCCTATTTTGACCTAAGTAAGTTCAACATGTAATGAGGATATAGTTCATTTTCCATGATGTAAGCTGCTCTATGTTGGTTTGTGTTATTCTCTTGCCTTTTTACTGTTTGTAATTGCAAGTATTCCATATTTGAAAATGAACTTTATTGCAGAAATAGGAGGGGATACATATGGCAATAGGTTAATTCCATTTCTATACCAAAATGTTCAACAAGTACTGCAAATTACATTACATCTATAACAAATAGAACTCAGTGTCTATTAAGGTAGCAGTGAATCTCATATAATGCTACGAAATATTGAAGGAAAAAAACAATCATTAAGACAGGAAAAATTGGGCAAGAACAAAATGAAAGAAGTTAATCATTAAACTTTTTTTATAACAGTTGAAATTGAGTTGATGGGTCAGGCCCAATTAACTAAAGTGTTGAAGGCTTAAGTTTGTTAAGTTAGTTAGGACAAGTTGTTTATATATATATATATATGAGTAATTCACACAAAAGGGCAAGAAATTTTAGATGTGTGAGTGATATATATAAAGAACGAGGTGTAACTGAAACGTTTAATTGTGATAGTGGAATCGAGTTCGTAACAGAGCTCGACGTAGACTAGACCATCTTTTTTGGGTCGAACTCTGATATCAAATCTTGTGTTGTTTTATTGGTTTCTTGCTGTTATATTTCTTAGTTCTTTGATTGATTAGGAGGGAAATTCCCTACAGTGGTATCAGAGCTCGGTTTGGGCAAGATTAGAATCAATCTTGAATAATTTTGAGGAATCTTGGAAAGGTCTTTAATGCTGGCTAGTGATACGGATAAGGAAGATTCCGGCTCAGGCGCAGAAAAAGACAAAGTAGACAAGGTTCAATATTATACCAGAAATAGATCAACACAGAAGACAGTACCTTGGGAATTCCAGTGGCAGTTCATCTTAAGCATGAAGACTGACATTGACAAGTTCGATGCCAATGGAGATTTTCGCATTTGGCAGCGAAAAATCAGGGCTCTCTTGGCACATCAGCATCTTCTGCGAACTCTAGAAGAACCAGTCTCATGGCCACTGGAGATGAGTAAAGATCAAAAGATCGAGATGACAGAGACAGCGATTGAGTTCAAAACTGAGTGGATGCAATGTGCTGATGAGAAATAGCAATGCATGTCAAGTAGAAGGTATTGGAGATGTCAGCATAAAAATGTTCGATGGTGTTATAAGGGTTCTGAAACAAGTCAGGTTCGTGCCTTAGCTGTCACGAAACCTCGTCTCTCTCGGGATTCTTGATGACTTGGGATACACAAATCAAATAGTGTCGGGGAAGATAAAGATAATGAAGGAAAACATGTTAATGATGCAAGGTATCAAACAAGAAGGTTTGTATCAGCTGATTGGTGAGACTGTGTCGAGACAGTCTACACTGGTGGTTTTAGATGAAGACAAGAAGGTCACGATATGGCATCGGAGGCTCGATCACATCAGTGAGAAGGGTTTGCAGATTCTCAGCGACAAGAATATATTAGGCTCAGATAGAGTCAAGGGTCTAAACTTTTGCGAGCATTGCGTGTTAGGCAAGCAGCATCGGCAGGAATTTAAGACTGGGGTTCACAAGTTCAAGGGCGTGTTGGAGTATGTCCATTCAGACTTATGGGGTCCTGAGAAAACATCGACGCATGGAGGTAACTCGTATTTCTTGTCAATCGTAGATGATTATTCTCGTAAAGTATGGGTTTATCTTATGAAACACAAAAGTGATGCTTTTGAGAAGTTCAAAACATGACTTTGGTTGAGAATCTGACAGGTAGAAAATTAAAGATCCTAAGAACAGATAATGGGTTAGAGTTTTGCAACGAAGTGTTTGATAGTCACTGTCGTGAGCTAGGGGTTCAAAGACATAGAACAGTTCGATCCACACCCCAGCAAAACGGAGTTGCTGAGCGCATGAATCAGACTTTGTTAGATAAGTCTCGATGCATGCTTTTCGGGGCAGGTTTGTCCAAGTCTTTCTGGGGAGAAGCTGTAATGACATCAGCATATTTGGTGAATCGATGTCCGTCGACAGCAATTGAGTTCAAAACTCCTGAAGAAATGTGGACTGGTAAGCCTCCAGATTTGTCTCATCTTAGACCATTTGGATGTACAGCCTTCGCTCATCAAAAAGAATGCAAGTTAGAGCCAAGAAGTGTGAAGTGTGTGTTTCTTGGGTATCCTCAAGGAGTGAAAGGTTATAGGCTGTGGTTAAAACAGTCTGGTGGTTTTAAAACCATAAACAACAGAGATGTAGTATTTAATGAAGAGGAGTTTGTGTGTCTCTCTCAGAATCAATCTAATCAAGGTGACTTGGGTAAAAGCGAGCAGGGGACTGGTCAAGTGGAGAGTAATGCAGGGGGTCATGGTCAGGTGGAGCCATTGATTTCAGATCAAGACACTGAAATGATTGCTGATAATCAGGAGAAATTTACTGGTACAGATGTTGAACCTGTTGTGGCACAAGACGAGGAAATTACAGCTTAGTCGGAAGCTAGTTATCAACTCGCAAGGGACAGGGAAAGGAGGCAACCAAAACCCATCCAGAGGTATGGGTTCTCAGCTTATACCGATATGTTGGCATATGCGTTTATGACAACAATTGAGTTAGACAAAACTGAGCTAGAAGATTTCAAAGAGGCTTTGAGTTCTAGTGATAGATTCAAGTGGATGGAAGCTATGAAGGAAGAAATGAATTCACTTTATAAGAATTCAACTTGGGAGATTGTTCCAAGGCCTATCAAACAATCTGTAATCAAGTGCAGGTGGATCTATAAGATCAAGGAAGGTATTTCGATTCAGGAGGGGGTCAAGTACAAAACAAGATTAGTTGCTAAAGGGTTCTCTCAAAAGGAAGGAGTGGACTATAATGAGATTTTCTCACCAGTTGTTAAGTACAAAACCATTCGGATAATGCTCTCGCTGGTAACTCAGTTCGATCTTGAGTTAGAACAGATGGATGTTAAGACTGTGTTTCTTAATGGAAATTTAGAGGAAATCATCTACATGGAGCAGTCAAAAGGGTTCAAAGTTCAGCAAGAGAAGAACATGGTGTGTTTGCTTATGAAGTCGTTGTATGGACTCAAACAATCACCAAGACAGTGGTACTTACGGTTTGATGCATTTATTATTCAACAAGGCTTTATGAGGAGTAGCTATGATATTTGTTTATACTTTCGAGGGAAGAATATATTTGAAGCTGATTATCTTCTGCTATATGTAGATGATATGCTACTAATCAGCAAAGAAGCTTCAAGTGTGAAGAAGTTGAAAATTGTTTTAAGTTCCGAGTTCGATATGAAGGACTTAGGCAAAGCTGCTAAGATTCTTGGTATAAGAATTAAGAGAGACAGGAAGAATGGTGTAATAACTCTCAGTCAACAAGGCTATCTCGAGAAGGTGATTGACAAGTTCGAAATTTGAGGAGCCAAGTCAACAAAGTTGCCGATCACGAATCAGTATTTGATGTCGTCTGTGAACTCGGCAAAAACCAGGTCAGATCAGACTTACATGGAAAAGATTCTGTATTCAAGTGCAGTTGGGTCTGTGATGATATGCTACTAATCAGCAAAGAAGCTTTAAGTGTGAAGAAGTTGAAAATTGTTCTAAGTTCCGAGTTCGATATGAAGGACTTAGGCAAAGCTGCTAAGATTCTTGGTATAAGAATTAAGAGAGACATGAAGAATGGTGTAATGACTCTCAGCCAACAAGGCTATCTCGAGAAGGTGATTGACAAGTTCAAAATTCGAGGAGCCAAGTCAGCAAAATTGCCCATCACGAATCAGTATCTGATGTCGTCTGTGAACTCGGCAAAAACCAGGTCAGGTCAGACTTACATGGAAAAGATTCTGTATTCAAGTGCAGTTGGGTCTGTGATGTACTCAATGGTCTGTACCAGGCCAGACTTGGCAAATTCGATTAGTGTCTTGAGCAGGTTTATGGCGAGTCCAGGCCGTGAACATTGGCTCGCAATGAAGTGGTTACTAAGATACATAGCCTCATCTACTAATGTGGGGATATGTTACAAGAAAAGAAGTGGAGCAGAGGTTAGTGTAATTGGTTACGTGGACTCAGACTATGCAGGAGATAAAGACTCGAGGAAATCAACTTCGGCTTTCTATTTTTTGGTGAACGGTAACTGTATCAGTTGGAAGAGCCAGTTGCAATCAGTAGTGGCCTTATCAACAACAGAAGCTGAATAACTGAAGCTGTAAAAGAAGCAATGTGGATTCAGGGTCTGCTGCAAAAATTGAAGGTGTTCGAAGGACCTGCGACAGTGTTCACAGATAGCCAAAGTGCACTACACTTGTGCAAGAATCCCGTGTTCCATGACAGAACAAAACACGTGGATATCAAGCACCATTTCATTCGAGAGAAGATAGCACAAGGGGTGATTTCAATAAACAAGGTTGGAACAGAAGATAACCCGGCTGATGTTGGAACCAAGGTACTACCTCTAAGTAAATTCAGACATTATTTGGATTTGCTTAGAGTTCAAGAGATTTAGTGCAATGAAGGCTTCGAGTAATGAAGTGATGAACATATTCGATTTCACTAGAACAAGAGAATGACCCTTCAACCCAAGGTGGAGATTGTTGAAATTGAGTTGATGGGTCAGGCCCAATTAAATAGGCCCAATTAACTAAAGTGTCAAAGGTTTAAGTTTGTTAAGTTTGTTAGGACAAGTTGTTTATATATATATGAATAATTCACACAAGAGGGCAAGAGATTTTAGATGTGTGAGTGATATATATAAAGAAGGAGGTGTAACTGAAACGTTTAATTGTGATAGTGGAATCGAGTTCGTAACAGAGCTCGACGGAGACCATCTTTTTTGGGTCGAACTCTGATATCAAATCTTGTGTTGTTTTATTGGTTTCTTGCTGTTATATTTCTTAGTTCTTTGATTGATTAGGAGGAAAATTCCTTACAATAACATAATTTTTTTAGAAAACGCGCTTGAAATTTAGAGTGAATCTGAATTTGAACCGATAACATTATTAAATTACAAATATTATACCAAAATAATATTTTCAAACCTAGATCCAGATGTGAGATCTAGTGTTTCCAAACAAAAAATTATTTTGAAATATAACTTAACTATACATATATTTATCATATATTTATAATGAGTATTGATAAACACAACGACTCTTTAGCGAAAGCAAGACCACCAACTAGGAGAGAGAAAAAGCAAAACAAAATAAAAAAATTAAATATTTCAGTTTCCCCCTCTTTCTTCTTCCCTCTCTTTCTTCTTTTCATTTATCACTTTCGGCGAACCCCGATTTCTTCTCTGGCGATTTTTCTCTCCGGCATCCCCGACTTCTTCTACTTTCTTCATCTTCTTTCGATCGAAAATGGTAAGAGAACTCCTTCGTGTATGTTCACTTCATTGTCTGCCTTCGTGTTCACTTCATACTATTTTTTCAGGCTGGTGGTCCAGGTACATCTCCATACAAGACTCCAAGATCTCCCAGATCTCAAAGGACAAGGTAAATAACATTTTCTCTTTTAAAATCGTAGATCATTTTGATGATTTGAAGATCGTTTAGCTTTTTGCGGTTAGGGTTAAGGATTTTAATGATTTTAACGATAGAAAACTATGATTATTGTGTATTTGCTGCATTATGGGTCCGGAAATGGATGGTTTAGAGACCCGAAAATATGATTGTATAATGTTTGACTATTGTTATGGGTTTAGTTGCAGAACTAATTTCAATTAGGTTGTAAAAAAAAATCATTTCGGGTCCCGAAACCACTCATTTCGGGTCCCGAAACAACTCATTTCGGATCCCGAAACCACTCATTTCGAAAAAAAAAAAATTTTTTTTTTTGCCGTTTCGGGTCCCGAAACCAGCTTTTCTGGTCCCGGAACCAGTTTTTTTGGTCCCAAAACTAGCATTTATAATCCCGAAACTAGCATTTTTTGTCCCGAAATCACCATTTTAGGGTGATTTCAAACTTCGAAATGGTTTCTATACGATCTTTTATGGCTATTTTATTTTTTTTATAAACCAATAATCTTATTGTAATGTTAATTTGATTTGTAGGTCATGTATGAAGATCCAAATCTTTTTATTGATCAAGTTAATGAAGAAATGAGATTATTTGAGATCTCTCAAATTGTAGGTTGTATTTTAAATGTGATATAAATGACAGATTGTAACATTGTAAATAAAATTTTAATTATGTAAATTTATAGTATAATAACATTATCTTCAATTATTTTTGATTTTCTAAGATTCATTATAATGTTTCAGATTAAAAAAAATTAAAAAAAGTGTCCCGAAATCACTCATTTCTGGTCCTGAAACCACTCATTTCGGGTCCCGAAACCACTCATTTCGAAAAAAAAAAACTTTTTTTTTTGCCGTTTCGGGTCCCGAAAGTACTCATTTCGGGTCCCGAAATCAGCTTTTCTAGTCCCGAAACCAGCTTTTTTGTCCCGAAACTAGCATTTCTAGTTCCGAAACCCGCATTTTTTGTCCCGAAATCACCATTTTAGGGTGATTTCAAACTCCGAAATGGTTTCTATACGATCTTTTATGGCTATTTTATTTTTTTATAAACCAATAATCTTATTGTAATGTTAATTTGATTTGTAGGTCATGTATGAAGATCTAAATCTTCTTATTGATCAAGTTAATGAAGAAATGAGATTATTTGAGATCTCTCAAATTGTAAGTTGTATTTTAAATGTGATATAAATGACAGATTGTAACATTGTAAATAAATTTTTAATTATGTAAATTTCTAGTATAATAACATTATCTTCAATTATTTTTGATTTTTTAAGATTCATTATAATGTTTCAGATTAAAAAAAATTAAAAAAAGTGTCCCAAAATCACTCATTTCTGGTCCCGAAACCACTCATTTCTGGTCCCGAAACCACTCATTTCTTGTCCCGAAACCACTCATTTCGGGTCCCGAAACCACTCATTTCGAAAAGAAAAAAAACTTTTTTTTTGCCATTTCGGGTCCCGAAACTACTCATTTCGGGTCCCGAAACCAGATTTTCTAGTCAATAATCTTATTGTAATGTTAATTTGATTTGTAGGTAATGTATGAAGATCCAGATCTTTTAGAACTCTAATCTAAATCGATTTAGCAGCTAAACCATAAACGTTAAACATAAATATTGATATGACAATTATTTCGAACGGAAGATAAACGAAAGAAAGAAAAAAGACTTTATATTTCAATCGATCGGAAGATAAGAAGTCGATGAAACGTTTCAGTAAGATCGACAGTGGGTTGGGTTTTGGGAAATGGAAACGAAAAATAAAGAGAGAGATTGTCGTGGGGGTTTTGATTTTGGGAAAAATGAAACGTTTCATAAACGGAAAAAGTCTTACCATTTCGATCGATCGGAAGAGAAGTCGGTGAAAATGAAAGAAGATAATCGCCGGTAGGTTTAGGAAAAATGAAACAAAAGAGAAAAATAGAGAATGAAACAAAAGAGAGAGAAAGAATAGGATTTTGGTTTTGGAGGGAAATAGAAGAGATAAAAATAATAGGATTTGGTTTTGAGGGAAAATAGAAAGTTTCAATTTTATTTTTTCTCTCTCCTAGCTGGCAAGGCCACGTAAGATTCGTGGCCTTACTTTCGCTAACTTGTAGTTGAGAATATCATTTCTCATTTATAATTTTGTTAACAATTTTTTTGTTTGTTTAAACTCATATCAAACTCTGAGAAAGTGTTACCAAATAAATATATATCCCTCATTCCATGTGCACTTTGTTGAAATGTTCCACAGAGCACTATATTCAACAGGTTCATTTCCCATGAAAACAAATGATGATCATCAATGATAACTAACTTCAAATATTCAATATGTCCTTCTAGAAAAGCTTCTGCTGGAGGATCTATTATAGGAAGGGCAAAACTAGATGCTACAAAAGGTGGGTAATAAACCATTCCATGTTTCAGAACTGAAATTCCACAAATAGATGATGAATATAAATGCAATCATCTGCTTATACAAGAACAAGCACTCCCAAGACACAAAGCATTGTGGGTTTGCCAGGAATTTACAGTTACGTTTCATCTTGGAGAAGAATCTCGTAGATATCAGTCCGAAGGTTTAGCTCTTTCTCTTGCATAACTTCTTGCAAATCTGACAACTCTTTCCCAGTCAGAACATTCTGTAAATTTTGGAAACCGTCGAGCCAAAGTTTCTTCGACCTATGAAGGAAGACATTTTGCATACAAGTTAATGTGTAGAAGGTTAGGATTCAAAATAACAAGATAGACATGACAAATATAATTGGGGAAAATAAATCAAGACATTTTAAAGGAAGAAACTGGTCTTACCATGGGCATGCATGAATAGCACGAAAGAAAACCCTTCTAGCTGCTGATAAATCACAGGCTATGTTAATCAGGTATGACATGTAAAAGCGCCAAAGTATTACTGAACTCCGTAATTTTTCATTGGCTAATGCCCTTTCGAATAACCCGTGTATTCTGTGGTGAGAACCGTCTCTACTTATCTCAAATGCTAATGCAAACAGCCAGGTAATTACTGATGGCTTCCTGCAATAATTCAATTTAAAATATGTAAATAAAAAAATTGTTAAAAAGCAATTACTCTGAAGAAAGAAGTAAAGATCATTCTCAGGGTATGATGAGATTCAGCAAATACATGTCCCCTCTTAATAGATTTTTGGACAGTTGATGCTTATCAGGGTAAAATTCCACATCTAAAAATATAGTTTTGTTATACAATTTTATCATGTACATCACTATCCGGAAAATTCTATAGTTAATATGTTGGCCAAAACTCACAATGATCTAAAAGATAATCTGGGTCATGATCCAAAAAATAATCTTGTCATGATAAAAAAGGGAAAAAAATCTCTATACAAATGAAGCAAAAAATTATACTATAAAAAGAAGATTATTACACTATAATGGGGATCATAATCTAGAAAATAATTTGTATACCAAGGGAAGCAACAAAAATACACTATAGATCATGAAGAAAAAGTCTTATACCAAACTAAAAAAATCACCTCCAATTTTAACTATAGTGGATGTGACAAAATAGCAATAAACTCAGAGAGTACTAGTTTCAACAGGCTTCAATATAATTTCTAGACAACCAACCACAATGTACACAACTCCAACTAACCAAGATTTACGACATGAAAATAATGGAACAAGAGATCTTACTTTTTACAGAAGTTATCAAATATCCCCCTCAGCTTGTTTGAAGTGGTATGGAAATGGCCAATATCAATTAAAGCGCCATAAAGTTCTGGACTGGAAGGATAAAGTTGCAAACCATGAAGAACAGAATCCCAGACTTCTGACAATTTTATTTCACCAATATGCCTCCTAAGCATCCTTATGTAGTAGTCGAACAATATTTCAAGTTCATAACTCTGGCTTCTTCTTTCTGAAAGTAGAACTTTAAGTTAGTAGAAATTACATGGGAACAGACATGAATATTATAGATACATAATTCAATTGTACATAGTCAAAATATCTGTGATCTTACCTGGAAGCACCATGGAGAATGTCCGAGTTAAAACCTCTATACCAGCAGCATATCCAAATACCAACTCTTCAAATAAAGCAGACGAACAAATGAGGGCAGTAGCACGATCATCAACCACCCCACGAGCTAACGTTGGTTGCAGGATTTTTAATTGTTCTTTAAACCCTTGCCGAGCTCTCAGCTGCAGGAGATTGGATGGTTGACACCTGAATGGACTGTATATCTCCCCGCTACCAAAGCAACAAAGGATATGCACTGCACGAGAAAAGGAATCTGGACTTGTACCAGAAACATAACCAATTTCCATTTCAGCATACCAGAAATACAAAAGAGAGGAGTTAAGTCGAAGGTCCTGCAAACAAGTTAGAAATATTCTTAGAAAGGAACTAGGGAAAGCAGTAACATGAAGAGCCAATCAAGCACTTTAGTTTGAATAATGATAAGAAAAATCATTAATTGATTTGGCATTAGCTGTTGTCAGTGGTTCATGAAAAGGGATTATTTATTTATATTTTTTTGAAACGAGTCTTAACTTTTTTTTAAAGAGAAAGTGAACACAAGGTGCGAACGTTTTAACAAGAAAGGGTGAGAGGGAAGGAAAGACAAAAAACGGAAAACAAAATACAGTAAGTTAGATTCCTATTACGTCAAAGATATCCCACCCATGCAAATTCCCCTTTTCTTGATGGAAGGGAACGTGTGGAGGAAGAAACCTTTGATCCTCTCATGTCCTAGTTGTTTCCTTGAAAAATGTTCTATCTATTGTGGTCTTTCCAAATCGTCCACCACATGATAAGGATTATATCCTTTCTTATGTCTAGGATAGGCAAAAAAAGGTGAATACTAAAGACTTTAGATCATGTTTAGACAGTTTCAGACAAGTATCATGGACAAAGAAGAGCATGTTGGAATGTTAGGTAAAAAAAGTAAAATGTGGGATTTGCTTCTATTGATTATACTTGAAATATTTATATTTGGTCATCAATATCTCCGTGTACTTTAGTTTTTAAAAAATAGCTGTGTAGTCAATACATATAAGCACAGATCTTCATTGTAGTCCAATTATCACATCAATAATACACTTTGTCGTCTCTACTGAAATTGTTGTACAGTTTCAATAAGGGAAGTTATAGAGTAACTATATCACAAACTTGACATGGAAGAAACAATGCATTGAACCAGAGGAATCACTTTACTTAGTGAAGTTTAACAAATCATTAAAGTTAGGGTCTCACCAATGGAAGTGCTTCAACAGATGCCAGTGCCATGTCAAAAACCTTTCTTGCATGTTCTATATTCCCGAAAGCAGCTTCTCTTTTTGCATAAACACCACAAAGTAGAACATCCTATGGGAAATGGTCAATATAGGGATTAAAGAAAATATAGAATATCCCAAAAATAATTCATGTTTAAACAAGCTTCAAGTGAAGATTTATGGAATGACCTTTCTAGCTTCAAAACTCAGTGAAATATAATTCTCAATGTATCCAGGGTAGATAGTCAACTTAAGAAATTGACAAAGAAAATCTACACATTTTCCTTTTAACTTCATATTCCTCCCTCAGAGACTGGCTAAAATACATTAGCTAGGGAAGTTCCTTTTTGTTTTCACTTGTAAGCAAAATTAGAGCTTCTGATTTTCCCACAGATTCAGTTTTTTGTCTGCACTAATAGACTATATTGGAGTGTCCAATTTGAACCAATTAGTTTGTTGACTTCATGCAGATAATGACTTAGAAACATCTGTCATTCAATTAACTACATGAGTTCCCTTATACATGCTATAGCTTTTCTTTTTCGTTTTTTTTAAATTAAAGCTTGTATATAACTTAATTGCCGTGAATGTGACTAATACCTTACAATTTACATGCAACAATTCAAAAAGAGAGAAATAAAGGGTGAAAGCTCACACTCACACTCCTACTTATACCATTCAAAAGAAAATCCTACCCTGGCAACGAAATAAAAAAAGTCAACGATCAAAAAGTAAATACCTGACGGTTACTTTTCAGGAGGGTTCTTGCTAATGCACGGCATGGAGTCACTGAAAAACTATCAGAGTTCATATATGTATTTGACAATTCTTCAGCAACAAGTGCAGATTCTTCCAAATTGTGATTATTAGGAAACACAGTTAAACAAAGTAGAGTAGCATTGCGGAGAAACTTCAACATATCCCTCCTCATACATTGTTCTTCTGAGCTACTAGGGAAAAGAGATTCAAAACTGAAATTGCCTGATTTCCTTACTGTGTCGGAAATGTTATTGTGCATTCTTCTCAAATTATCCAACATAATATCTGGTGGCGCCTCCATACTTGCCAATTTCTCAGCCCAACTTGAACTGTTTGTGCAAGTCCTGAGAAAATTTAAGAATGTAAGGCATATGTTGGTTGTCAATAAGAGATTAATGCTGGAAAATAAACTAAAGCATGCCCCACGCAATAAATAATATAACCAAGGACATGAACAATACATTTTTCATTTCGATCTCAAAAAAGACCAATTTGTCAATAGAAAGACTAAATATAATTATATAACTCACTAGTATAAATACTCACCTTAAACCATTTAATTCTACTTCCAACAGCTTGAATGAAGTTGTATGGGTTTTATAAACCAACATAAGTTAACAAAAAGGCTCAATCCGCAAAAGATGGAAGGAGTTCATCTTCATGTAACTCAAAATGAACTATAAGAAAATCTAAATAGACATTCACCTTAGCATAAAAGCACAAACAAAATAACCAAATAATTTGACCAATAGAATAATTGCAAGTGTGTGATAATAAATAAAGTAGTAAGAATGATATCATTGCCACACTTTAAAAAAAAAAATGAACCAAGAGATTCTTATGCTAAGACTGAATGTAAATTTTGTCTTCACATACTAACCGTGGCAACATCTTTCCTCCAAAGAAATCAATGAAACGGAACACAAGGGATAACCGTGCTTCCTTCGACAATATAGAGAATAAATATTCACTCACATCTTCAAACAATATCTCTCTCAAAAGTTTATCAGCCCCTTCTGCATCACTTCCACCAGCATCATCTGCCCTAACACATAATAGGAATGAGTTAGTATTTTAGCAACATAAAGCAAAAGATCACTAGTAAAATTACTATGTGACTCAGATTCAGTGAAGATATTGATAGATGTCTATTGCCTTTTTCTTTGGTTGCAAAGCAACATGAGATGGGTTAATCATATGGCCCCAAGAGAGCACTGAATGAAGTTTAAGAGGGATTTTACAGTAAAGAACTAAATCAGTAAGCCTTTTGGAAATAAGAAAAAATTCCATGTCAATGCTATGATAAAAAGAAAGTCGCACCATTCTTAGCGCGCACAGGCCTCCATTGACGACAGTCCCTGAATAACTCTTCTTGTGACCACCTTGTCCAAATTGCAGAATCCTTAATTTCATTACCGGGACCGGCATCAATACCCAACATTTTCAGCAATGCTTCGGTATCCTCTTCCGGATCAGGAGCCCTAGACTCAGATTCTATATCAGAATCCTCCATATCCACGTCAACATCTGACAACTTTGTTGGGTTTTCACTATTTTCTTTACTATTAGACAAAGGCACTGACCAACCAGTCCAACCACCTTCAGTATTTCCATCTGAAGGATCCTCACTTATAGCCTCAATTCTTTGTTCCTCTTCTTTCCCCAACCATGTTGACCAGCCAAGAGCTCCTTGTTCCCCTATTCTTGCACCGTCGCTATTCCAAAAGTGTTCAAATAATCTGTGTTTACTCTGTTCAGAGAGAAGTAAAGTAGGAGAGAATAAACTATATTCCATCTGAGCTTGAAATAAAGCAGTAGCCAACTCTTTGTGACCAGCCTGCCACTCAAATTGACAGAGGCTAAGATATATATCAACTAGACCAAGCTCTAATTTGATAGTATCAGTATCCACAGAAGGTGCAATTACAACTTGATGAGCCTGCATCAAAATCATAACATGCATATGTAAAGTGAAAAAAACTAAAATAAGTGAATACAAATTATGTTTTCTAAAAGAAAGAACATGTGTTCTCTCCAGAAGCTGGCTGACATAAAAAGTCTTATTAATAGCACCCATGCACATGCAAACAACTAATTTATGTCATGCATTTTCATAATTTTGTAACTTCAGTATAAGTAAAAGAGTCCATTGACATGCTTAAAAAGATCTGCAGGTGGGGAAGAAGGATGTACACCTAGACAGTTTTAACTTCTCGGAGCAACAGTAACAAATGAAAACATAATGAACTATATTACTAGTCAGTGCCACCAAATGGAAAGATATTATTAGGTCCACAAGAAGGAAATGATTCATGTCTCAGAATTATGCTCCTATCTAAGCAATAGCCAATAATCTCCCCTTTCCTCACCAACTTTCTGGAATGTACCGCAACTCAATCTACTGTATGCATATACAATGATTTAGATTATGGATTCTCTAGCTCATGTTTCTTAGGCAGCAGCAATGAACAAAACAAAATAAGTTTTTTTGCATTAATGGTAATGTGATTTACAATAACCAAAGAGAAAAAAACACCGAAGAGGAAAGAAATAGTTATTTCTCGACCACATAGACGAGCCATGGAATTAAAGGTGATGCTTAATAAACAGGGGATTGAATGTGAGTTGTCCTATTCCTAGACTTCATAATAATATACAAGAACAATAATGGAGTTAAAAAGGAGCAATGTAAAACAACACAATAAACATGTCCGACTTTTTTTATTAGACTAGGGGTTTTTTCATGAGGCTAGCACAACATCCCACAGCCTTGACCCTAACTTCAATGAAGGTGTTTTCAGTGGGAATCGAACTTAAGACATCGATCTTAATTTCAAACTCTTACCACTTGTGCTACCCTAGGTAGGTAATAAACATATCAGACTCTACAACAAAATAACAAATATAAACATAATCATGGTGAGATAGATATTCCTGAGTAACAATAATTCACAAAGTATAAAGAACGAGACTTTTAATAGATAACCTGCCTATACAGCTTGCTGCGTGAAGCTGATAAAGCTCGGATAGCATTTGAGTATATTTTTCTCATTTCGGAAATCTTAAATCGAGAGAATTCGCCTTGACAGAAGAGCAAGAAGTCTTTCCACAGTTTGAGACTCCCAGAATGCTGCATAAGGATCTTCTCCCATCTAGAGATGAGAATATCAGTGTTATCTCTGCTCTGATAAGCATTCAAAAGATGAAGCAATAATTCTTCATCCTCAGGGTTCAGCTCTATTGCCTTCTCCAATATACTGATTTTCTTCTCAAGAGTCTGGAGTCGAGCGCCTTTTTGAGGTTGCATACTAGCCACTTTGTCTTGAAACTTTGCAAATTCCAGCCACAACTTCCCATCATACGGGCACTCCCTTGTTGACCTATTGAATTCCTTGGTTTTCCGCAGTAACTCATCCTCCCAAGACTCCTCGACTACTGAAGTTTCTGCAGGTGACAATTCATCCGCAGCAGTAACTTGATTATTTGTCAAAGGTATAAAATCATCAGGAATATGGCCACCAGTATTTCTAGGGGCTATAGCCCGATAGCGCTTTAAGTTCTTATGTCGTTCTAATACAGTGTATTTTGGGGACCAATATCGCCCACCCGCTTTAAGTTTAGTATCTAATGCATCAATATCATTGTCATCTACACTGACAAAACCTCTACGATTCCATTGATACAGTGTTCCCTGTCCAGGATACATCATGTGTGTACTAATGTACGGCTTAAATCGAGCAACATCCATCCTGCAGAAATGAAACAATATGTTTAAAATGGAAGGCTTCAAACTGACCTCATCTAATGGGTTGCAACTGAGTATGGGACAGTTCATATTCAGTTCGAAAGAGAGATGGCCACAAACAAGAAAGAGATATATCAGAAGCAAGGGGTGGAAATTGTTTTATTACCCTTGTATTATGCCTTCTAGTAACAACTAACAATATGGTCTGTAGCAAAAAAACAAAATAGTAACTCAATTGGAAACAACAAGTAGTTTTTAGTTTCTCAAATTAAAACTCTCAGATATAACAGCATCATCTATAATGATTGAAACAAGAAGAAACTGGCACCTGTACAAAGATCCGAATGCGAGGTTATCACGATCCCCACGAGAATCGAAATAGTAGTCTTTAGTAGCGGTTGCTTTGGCATCGGGAGCAGCCCAGGATGAAACATTTGATTTCCTACTTGCCACTCCATAATGCTGCTCCGACGAAATTTTCGTCCTTTTCGTCTTCCTCTTCTTCTCTCGCCTCCGCTTCTTATCTGCTTCTCTATCTTCACCAGAAGACGCTGACGATGACTCCACTAATCTGTGGAGTTCAGGCTGAGGCCGCTGTTGGGCACTCTTCTCAACTAATTCATCTTCTTCTTCATTGGATTCTGATTCTTGTTCCAACTCGTTTGTTTGGTGGTAGCTAGAAGATACGGTAGCATCAATTGCAGATAAATCAGCATTGAAGCTGCGATTGGTGAGCCATTGAGTGTCGCCGCCACGATTGGAGCTTTGGTGGGATGATGAGCTTGTTTGAGCTAGCAAAGGAAACAAGGAATTTGATCTTACAGTCGTTGCATCTCCATCTCTGTTGTCTTCCTGTTTTTCTGTAGATACGGTCGCTGTTTCGTCCATTTCTCGCTCTCTTTGGGGACGCAAGGGATCGCGGGGATTGTATAAACTCGCGTTTCCCCGCCCGCCTGCATATACTTGGGGCTTGTTTGAGGTATTATTAATTGAATTTTATTTATTCTTAACATATCTCAAAATGCTCATTTTATTTCTTCAAGTCATATTTTTTATTTTCAAGTAATAAATATTCATATTGTTTTATCCACCATTTTTATTCACTTATATATATATATAAAATTATTTTTTCTTTAATTTAATTGAAAATTAAATATAATAAATTAATAAATAACACAAAATAAAACTTATAAAATTAATTCAAACAATTGATTATTTAGATATTCAAACAATTCATACAATTTACAAAATTAAATTTTCAAAAGAAATGACCCAACAAACATGCAATTATAAAAAAAAAATAACAAAAAAAAAAAAAAAAAAGTGATTGGATATACAGAATGTAAGGAAAAACAAACTCCATGATTTAATCAGAAATAAAACATGAGTTTAAACAACTCCAAAATGAATATAAGTAATTATACAAAATGAAAGAAAAAACAACCCAAAATGGGGAAATTTGAGGAAATGACCCCAAAATAGGGCCAAATAGCCGATGGTGCGGCCCACTAATTTTTATAGCGCTGGTGACCCCCAAATTTTTTAATGACCATTTTACCCATGCGTCACGCACCCTCCAGGTGCGTGACGCACCCTGAACCCTATAAAGGCTTAATTTTTTTTCATTTTCGTTTCAGTTTCTCTCTCATCCAGCCCCTTTCTTCCCGTCTTCTCCGCCGTGAAACCCTAATGGTGGCGGAGAAGATTTTCTCTTCTTTTTCAGCGATGAAGAACGAATCGAAGAGGCACCGTCGACCATGGCACCATATTCAACGGCCTATAGCTTCGAAGAACATCCAATGGAGACGAGTTTGCACAGCGCTGAGGATTTCGAACAAATTGACATTTCATTCGGCCATTCCACTATATTTTGTGTTTATTTCGTTATTGTTTGTTTCGATTTCCTATTCAGTTCGTGTATATTTCCTTTACAGAACGTTCCTCATTGATTCGCTGATTCGTTGAATGCAGGTTGTTTGTTTGGTAGGATGCGTCACGTAGGATGCGTCAAGATGGATGCGTCAAGATGGATGCGTCAAGATGGATGCGTCAAGATGGATGCGTCAACATGGATGCGTCAACTCGGATGCGTCAAGATGGATGCGTCAACTCGGATGCGTCAACTCGGATGCGTCAAGTCGGATGCGTCAAGTCGGATGCGTCAAGATGGATGCGTCAACTCGGATGCGTCAAGTAGGATGCGTCAACTCGGATGCGTCAACTCCGATGCGTCAACTCCGATGCGTCAACTCGGATGCGACAACTCCGATGCGTCACATTTATTTTTATTTTATATAAAAACCCAAATAAGCCTCGACCATTATTCATGCTCTCTCTCTCTCTCTCGCACCCGACGACGCACCTGCCTCGACGACGCACCTGCCTCGACGTCTCTTCCTGCTCGTCTTCGTCTTCATCTTCTCGTTCATTCATTGACTTCATGAGGTTAGTTTTAGTTATGTTTGTTTATGTTCATGTTAGGTTTTAGGGTTGGTTGCTTCTTGTTTGCAAATGGTTCATTCATGGTTTATGTTAGGGTTTAGGGTTGCTACATGCTTGCAAATGCTTCATGCATGTTTTATGTTATGTTTTTAGGGTTGCTTCTTGCTTTCAAAAAGTTCATGCATGTTTTATGTTAGGGTTTTAGGGTAGGTTGCTTCCTGCTTTCAAACGGTTCATGCATGTTTTATGTTAGGAATTAGGGTAGGATGCTTCTTGATTTCAAATGGTTCATGCACGGTTTATGGGTTGCGTCAAGCAGCTGCGTCAAGCAGCTGCTTGACGCATCTGACAGTTGTTTCTAGCTATTTTGACGGTTGCTTTTCTTCTCGTTTGTTTATATTTGTTGTTTATATCTGTTTACATTGTTGTTTTTCTTTTCCCTTTTGTAGATGGCAGACTTCACGGTTCATGATTTTCCTGGTAGGATTTCATTGAAATCTGTCATAGCCTTGAAAAAAGTATCTGATAGGTTTGAAGCGCTGGGTCTTATGGAGAGGGCTCTAAATTCTCAATTTCAGTATTTATTGAGAGGAGTCCCAGACTTGTTGTTCTCAGGGGCCATTTTACATCAGTTGCTGGTTCGGAAGGTGAAGGCCAATTTGAATAGGATGATTTTCAACTTTAATGGGGAGGAATATACTTTTGGTCTGAAAGAGTACGCATTGATTACAGGCCTCAACTTCGACAGATTGCCTGAATACAAAGATGAATGCCGAGGTTGTCCACCCTTGCTGATAAAATATTTCAAAAGGAATACGTCAATTCGAATGATGGATTTGGAATCTATTTTCATGAAATGCACCGATAAGGAAGACGCATGGAAGATCGGGTTGATCTGCTTGATTAACCAGTACCTCTTCTCATATGACCCAAAACGGCTTTTAAATCTCAAAATCATCCATATGGTTGAAGATGTTGAAGATTTCCTCCAATTTCCATGGGGGAAGGTGTCCTTTAGATTCACCATGAGGGGTCTTGACCAGGACATGAAACACCACAGGTCCGTATATATGTCCAGGAAAGGGAGTGGAGTTACTAATTCTTTTGCTTATAACGTGTATGGGTTTGTACTAGCACTACAAGTGTGGAGCTATGAGATCATTCAAAACTTGGTCCCTAAATTCGCCACAAGGAAAGACGTTGATGGCCCTTTTTGCCCAAGGATACTGTTGTATCAATCGAAAAGGAAGAATACATTTCAGGAGATGCAATCTGCCTTTAACAGCGCTGTGTTTTCTAAGATGCAAGAGTCCTCCGAGGAGACGAGTTTGTACAGTGGGGAGGATTTTGAACACATTAACAATTCATACGATGATTTGTTTGAGGGAGTTACTGATGGGGGAAAAAAGAGAAAGGCTGATGAAGATGTTGCTGAAGATGATGATGATGAAGATGTTGATGAAGAACCTACTACTGTCCAACCTTCCAAGAGGAAGAGGAATGTTGAATATGATGATATATCCCCCCCCAGCAAAGCAGCCATCAAGCGTCGTAGCCTGCGTAACATGAGTCCCCCATCCGCAACTTCAACACCTCCATCATCACCTCCACGTGAACCTGCACCGGCATCTCATGTTCAGATAAAGGATGCCGAAGTGATAAAGAAGGATGTCGAAGAGATAAAGAAAGATGTCGAAGAAATCAAGAGAGACATAAGAGACATCAAATTGAATCAACAAAACTACTTTACGAGGTTTGAAAAGATGATTCTCAGTTTAAGCAACCAGTTCGCCAGCCATGTCACCAACCAGGTAATTCTGTTAGAGCTTTCTGTTTTTTACTACTTTATGTCTTTGACGCGGCTGCTTGACGCAGCTGCTTGCTTGACGCAGCTGCTTGACGCAGCTGCTTGACGCATCCTTAATTTAAATTCTTTTCACTTTTGTAGCAGGAGCAGAAGGAGAATGACATCGGTCTGAATGACAATCGTGACAATGAAGAGGAAGAAAAGCAGAATGATATTCGTGTTGAAGAAGAGGAAGAAAAGCAGATTGACATTCGTGACGAAGAAGATGAGAATGCCATTGGTCTGAATGACATTCTCGATGAAGAAGAGGAGCAAAAGGAGAATGAGAAGGTTAATAATGTTGAATTGGAGCAAGACAATGTTGAATTGGAGCAGAAGAAGATTGAGAATGAGATTGTTGTTGAAGAAGGGGAGAAGAAAGAAGAAGGGGAGATTGAAGAAGAAGGGGAGAAGAAAGAAGAAGTGGAGAAGAAAGAAGAAGGGGAGAAGAAAGAAGAAGGGGAGATTGAAGAAGAAGTGGAGAAGAAAGAAGAAGTGGAGAAGAAAGAAGAAGGGGAGAAGAAAGAAGAAGGGGAGATTGAAGAAGAAGTGGAGAAGAAAGAAGAAGTGAAGAGAAAACCTATACAAAAGACTTTTAAAAAAAAGGTGGGGAAGAAGGTTGGGAAGAAGAAAGACGAAAATGACGAAGATGAACTGGAAATAGTGAATACTCCTCCTCCTCTTCCTAAGAAAGTCATATTGGTCACGCGAAGGAATAGGAGGCCGAAGAATGATCCAGATTTCACCGACCCCAATCTGAAACAGCCCAAGTTAAAAGATCCTATCACCGTCAATCCACTTCTAAAATATGACGATCAACTTCTTCATCAATTGCAAACATGGCTTAAAGATCCAAACACTGACAACAACAAAATTGAGCTCCATACTATATTAGGTGATAAGGCAGTATTTCGCCGAATGCTAAAAAGGTTCACCTGGCTGACTGATGATGTAAGTAATATTTATGTTAGAATAATTTTAGATTTGCAGATTGTATTTTAAATGTGTTTCTCTTGTGTAGGAAATCGATGCAGGTTGCTTCATTCTGAGAAGAAGAGCTTGGGTATATCCAAAGACATATAAGAAGAACTTCTTTATTGGAGATTGTTGGCTCCACACCAGGTTCACTGCTGAGTACGCTGCGTTTAACAAAAGTCGTATTGAGTTTGACATTGAAAACTTTTTCGAATACTTCTTGGGCGATGAAAGCAACTATAGGAATAGTTGGAAAGTATGCGATGATATATATATTCCTTTGAACATCAAAGACGTCCACTGGATACTTTGTGTTGTCCGTCTACAGCAATGGCGCGTAGACGTATATGACTGCGATCCTGGATGTTATGCTAATCTTGATGAGTTTGTGCTACCGATGTGCCAAATGATTCCGGTTATATTTGACAAGGCATTGCCTCTTGAAGATAAACAAAGATTTCCCCTGCTCAACCCTGATTCCGTTTTGCCATACACAAGACGTCCAGAGTCAGAAGTTTCCAAAGCAACTAAGAGTGGAGATTGTGGTGTATTTGTACTAATGTATATTGAGTACTTGACTGCAGGTCTGAATCTAGAAGAAGTGACCTCAAATAAGATGAAAGCTTGGAGAGAAAAGTGGGCAGTGAGGTTATTTCATGGAATTGTAGATCCATAGGTTATTTATGAAACTTTTGTACTGTACTGATATCAAATTTTTGTAATGTTAATCTCAAACCTTTGTAATATGGTTGATTTAATGATATAAAATGTTGTTTATGATATATATGTTATTGTAATTAATTAAATGCCTGAAGTACACAGTTATATAAATCATGTCTAATGTAATAGGTTCTGCACTAATGTAAACCATGTTTCGTCAAACAGCTGCGTCAAGCAGCTGCGTCAAGCAGTTTCGTCAAGCAGCTGCGTCAAGCAGTTTCGTCAAGCAGCTGCGTCAAGCAGTTTCGTCAAGCAGCTGCGTCAAGCAGCTGCGTCTAGAAAAACACTTGGTACAAAAACCCTGTCCCTGTATTACATTCACCAGAAAACTACAAAAACACCAGAAAATACCAGAAAACAACATTAACACCATTAACAATACAATACACTTTACTGAATCCTTGAATCTTGAATCCTTGATGCAAAAACAACATTAACACCTCCACACAAGACATTTGGTAATAAGTCTACAAAAACAACATTAACACCACAACACAACACTAACAAGTTCATTCTAAGCTAATGGCTCGTAAGATTGAGATGATGGCTCGTAGAGCTGAGATGAGGGCTCGTACAGTTGAGATGATGATGGCTCATTCTGCTGAGATGATGAGGGCACATGCTGCTGAGATGATGAGGGCTCATTCTGCTGAGATGATGAGGGCACATGCTGCTGAGATGATGAGGGCTCATGCTGCTGAGATGATGCTCTTGCTCTTGCGGTAGACGGTGCAGGCATCACTGCTTTGCATGTTGCTCTATTATGTCATAGACCTGCACATGAACTGCATCGTCTCGGGACCTTACGGACCTCACCTTGGGATGTCCTACGTTTAGTTTGTGGCCGACCTTTCTTAACCTTCACAGGTGGTTTTAGACACACGCGTTGTTTGATAATATCGGGAAGATCCCAATTCTCTTCATCACCAACCGGATAACATGTCTCCACATATGCATTCAACCAAGATACAGTTGTATAATACCTATGAGAAGGAAAATAAAACAATTAAAAATAGGTTAAATAAATAAGTTCAAAACGATTAAATACCTTGAGCATAAGTCGTAAGGAACCACATTCCTGTGACGGGCAGCAGCCAGTGCATGTGTACAAGGAAGACCGGAGACTTCAAATACCCTACAAGTGCAGTCCTTGTCCTTCAAATTGACTTTATAATGTGCCTCATTATCATGCACATACAACTCAAATCGGTTAAGGGATGATACGGTATAGAATCTTGCTTTCTTAAAACCATCACATAATAACTTTTCATACGTTGGAGATAAAAATTCTTGGTGGTTGGACGCTTTTTCTCTTCTATCATTAAACCACCATTGTAATGTTGTTCTTAAAAACTCAAGCATTGCTGAAATTGGATACTTTCTGGCTTCCCTGCACTGACTATTCAAACTCTCTGCATAATTGCTTGTGAGTTGATTGTATCGTTTACCGGGGAAATATGCTCTACTCCATCTTTGAAACCCAATCTCTTCCAAATAGGCAGCAATCCTATGATCTTTAACCCTGATCTTGTCAAAAAACCGATTAAATTGGGGGATAGTGTACGCACGAGAAGCCAAATCAAACTCGACATGACAATTATCAGTTTTGAATTTGGCATTAATATTCATCTTTATGTGATATGTGCACGCACCGTGGTCTGCTTCTGGAAAAACAGCACACAAGGCATTGGCTATACTTGGGTGTCTATCGGATACGAAGACGAGATCATCAACTAATCCAATTGCTTCTCTAAGTTTTTGCATGAAATAAGTCCACGAGTTATTATTCTCTGAATCAACAACGCCAAATGCAACAGGATATAGTTGCTCATTGGCATCCAATGCAACAGCCATCAATAGTTGACCTCCCACCTTGTGCTTGAGAAAACTTGCATCAACACACAATACGGGACGACAGAAGGCTTTGAAACCCCTAATTGAGAGGCCTAGAGACATGAACATATATTTGAAGTGCCCGTGCTCGTCTGTCTGAATATCTGTTATGGTACCCGGATTATTCTTCTCCAACATGTATAGGTATGAAGGCAATTTTCCATAGGAATCCTCTACCGTTCCTCGCACCGCCGTTAAAGCCGTTTCCCTTGCCCTCCAAGCCTTATTATAAGTCAAAAACATCCCATAATCTGACTGCATGTCTTCTATTATTTTTTTAGGCAAGTGGTTATGGTGATGGTCCATGTACTTACCCTTCATGCACTGCCCAATAACCCATGCCGGTGTTTGCATTTTTTTTTCCGGCCTCGACAAAACTGAGCATGAGTGTTGTCGATTGAATTTCCGAATCTCAAACATCTCGGAAAACTTACCTTTCACAGCACGTAAGCTCCACTTGCATGTCTCATCCATACATTTCACATACCAAAGATGTTTTCGAGACTTTTTCACTTTGAATTCAAAATGATAAGTCATCGCATATTTATATAGCGTCAGTTGAAGTTCTTTTTTAGTATCAAATAACGTACCGACTTCCAATACGGTTTCACTAGTTAACGCCAATGCAAATGAAGGGTCTGTCGGTGATACGTCTGTAGGGTCAGTCGATGGTGTACCCATTGACGCTCTTGCACTAGATGGTGTACCCATTGACGCTCTTGCACTAGATGGTGTACCCATTGACACTCTTGCACTAGATGGTGTACCCATTGACGCTCTTGCACTAGATGGTGTACCCATTGCTCTTGCACTAGATGGTGTACCCATTGGTGTAGGTATTGACCGGTGCGACGTGCGTGCAACTGCTGATGCAGGACTAGTAGTAGCTTGGAAATCACTAACCCGTTCATAATTAAAGTCAATAACGCGTTCATGATTAATCAGTTCATGATGAGCCCGTTCATCTTCTTCTCCTCCTCCTTCATTATCACTTTCAAATAAAATCTGTTGAGAAACAACTCGAGAAACAACGCCGGGTATACTTTTTTGAGTAATGATTGGTAGTGTAGTATCTTGACTTGGGTACTTCTCTACTAATGAGACACAAAGTGGTGACGAAGATGACGAACTTCGACCCGATATCAACCGTGATAAATACATGCCCACATCTTTATCTCCCTCAATAACAACAGGGGGAAGTTTTGCAGAAGGATCATACATGACTTTAATCACTAAATCATATGCAGACTTTTGCACGTTAATCGTCTCATAGATTGTATCAACTAATTGAGCAAATGTAGTACATTGAGGTATATCCATGGTTTTGCATGATTGTGCAGAGAAAGACCTGGTACCATTGGCTGCAATTTGCCACTCTCCATTGTACACAACAAATACGTCAGCAAATACTTCAGCTGCAATTGAAAAAATTATAGTATCAATCGAGAGACACCGTAACAATGAAATGCAAGTAATAGTTATAAATGGTCTAGGGTGCGTTACGCATCTGCGTTACGCAATTACGTGACGCAACTGCGTTACGCAACTACGTGACGCAACTGCGTTACGCACCCGGTTTCCGCCGCGACGGTGGCATTCCACCTACTCATTCCCTAATCACTACACCCTAACAAACAAAGCAATCCAAGAGATAAATGAAGAAGGAGAAGAATACCTGTAGCAGCAGAAAGAGACATGGTGAAGGAAGAGAGGATTCCGCCGTCGTCTTCGTCGGTCGGTGGTTGGGTTTTTTAGAGAGAAGGAGGAGAAGGGAAGTGAAGAAAGAGAAGAAGAAAGAAAGAATGAAAAAAACTGATATTTTTTTTCTTATATAGTAAGGGCATTGTGGATTTTTCACAATGCCCTCAGGTGCGTCACGCAACGGGAGGGTGCGTGACGCAACAGGGGTATTTTCGGCAGAAAAATGTTTAGGGTCACCAGCGCTATAAAAATTATCCCCCGCACCATCTGCTGTAAGGCCTTATTTTGGGGTCATTTCCTCAAATTTCCCCCCAAAATGAACACAATTATTATGGTCATTTCTCAAAATGCTATTAGGGTCATATCTTCGAATTTCCCTCTCAGTTCAGTGGAAGATTCCAAAAGACTCTAGCTTGCAATACGCCCATCTCTCTCTTTCTCTTTCTCTTGCTCCCAAACCATTATTGAAAACTTGGCTGCTTTTCAGTTTACCCAACAGGAAATGCAACCGCAAGAACATCAGTCATCATCAGAATCTTCCCCGTCGCTCGATGATTGCTTAAAGCTGTTAAAGGGCGAGAGAGACGAGCAACGCCTCGCTGGTCTTCTCCTCGTCACCAAGCTATGCGACAAGGATGATCACACTTCAATCCGGAAAGTATACGACGCCATTGGCGATCGATTTCTCGATAGGCTCTTGCGAACTGGTAAGTAATTTTACAAATTCATTTTATTTTACTACTCCTCACCACCCCTACCAAAAGAAATGTTTACGCCAATACATTTTATTTTCTGTTTTCCCATTTTGATGCTTTTTGTGCAGGAATGGGGGAAGGAAGTGCAAACTCAAATAAGAGCGATAATCATGATGCCTATTTACAACTGGCGGTTATGGTTCTTGCAGTATTTTGCCGTGTTTCTGATATAGCTTCTTCTAAATACATGCTCTCTAAGGTTCCACTTGTATTGGAGATTATGTCAAAGGGGTAAGCTTCTGCAAAACACAAGACCTAGTATCTTTTTTATATTGTGTGATCTTGCCAATTTAGCAAACTACATTATATCTTTCTTCTCTTCATATAATATATTCAAATGACAAAGGTTTCAAAAAAATAAAAATAAATATTCTCCTGATGGTTCTATTTGGTATCTAGCTAGAGGGGAGAGGTACCAATTTCACTAAACAAAATTTCCTAATCTCAATATGAATAGCAGTCCCAACCAATGTGACTAATTATCAATTTATCTCTAACAAATAAGAACTACTAGTAAGTGACGACGGACAAAGTGAGATGGACTATAAGAGGTTGTAGTTGTGCAGTGTGCTCTGCCCACTTTGTCAAAGCAACTTCTACCATGAAGATTTGAAAGCCGAGACTTAGGGTTAAGTCTGGAGGTTGTGTGAAGCATGTTATATACATGGAGAATGAAGATAAATGTTAGCCCACCAGGGATTTAAGGGTATATAGTATAAGTGTCGATTTAGTAATATAGAACAATTCATTGATGTTGGCTTTTGGATAGTACAATGATCACAAACTCCATCGGTTTCATGCCTTTGATACAATCCTCGAGCCTGTTTTTGATCCTGATTAACACATTAGTACATGGACCTGTTAGGGCAAGAACTTGTATCAGTTTTATGGATATTCATTCCCATCCTTATTATACATACAGAAACGATTGCATAGGTCTCTAGACACCATTGCTTTTATTTATGGAAAAAAACTTCCAATCTCATAGTCAACTTGGCAAGTGGTTCAAGTTAGCCACTGTTCTTCCAACTAGCACAGTTAATCTATTGAGATGTCACTATTTCTTATATCATCCACTCAGTCATAGATGATATCCAATGATAATGTTGGTGGAATATTGGATATTATATACTCATAGAATGAATTATGGGTTTGAATAGGTTACTAACTTGAGGTATCCTTTAAATAAACAATCTGTATTATGTAAAACAATATTTACACAACATTAACACAATTTTTTTGATTTTCTAATAACGTGAAGGAGTGGTTTGTTTGAGACGTGACAACAAGTTTAATGGGTTATTGGAGTCTGTTGGATTATAGTGGCTAATTTGAGCCATACTGTCTATTTGAACTTTTTAATATTTTTATACTTGTCAAAAAGGATATTAACCTTTTGTCTTCCACAGATTGGGCTCCTGTGAGGAATGCCTTGAAATATTGTTTTTGGTATTATCTGCAAATGAAGCTGCTCTAGTAACAATATGTGAATCTGGAGGTCTACGGGTGCTAGCTTCAAACATATACACTCTGCCAGAGGGTATATTTCCTCTGTTCGTATTTGGAACTTGACCTAGTGCGTTGATGTTTGACTATTTGTTGGTATTTCACTAAACTATGTTGTTTCTTGCTCTTTCCATGCGATGTTTTAGGTACCCATTCATTAGAGCTAGCAATTAGACTTGTTCGGTTGATCATTAGCATGCCCCTTTTTGACACCGTTTACAACAAATACGCATCAGACCTTGCAGTAATGGTAAGTCACAAGTTGCTTGAACAATAATGGTTTTTACTTTTTGATCCCCGGAGTTGAATACTTCATAAGTTGGTATCCCTACAGTTTTATCTTAGTTGATGGTGTACATATTTATTACTCTCGTACTCAGCTGTTTAAACTTCAGCAATGATGCAACAGTTCTTCATCTGTGAACACTGTGTTGCAGGTGGCAGCAATAGGGAAACAACTTGCCGAATTGCATAGCATGCTGAAATTTGAAGCACTTCATATACTATCTGCCATTGTCTCTTCAATGTATTCGGTATGATAGTGTCTTCTGTACTTTAAAAATAGGTTGATAAGATGATTAAGCAGTCTCACAGCATCACTTATAGAGCCAAATATGTTACTTTTTACCTTCATTGTATTCTGTAAAAAGAGGAGGGGAGGAATCTGACTAATTTCCTGGACTCTAGAATACAATGCCCTGTGTTGCTTTTTTTAAAAGATAAAAATACCTAAAAATGGGGTAAATTATAAAGTAATAGCATGTTAGCCTTTTTGGTAATGTGCGAAAATTCATTTTTGCATGTATTATTTTTTATCCAAGGATAATGTATAACAGGTACTGCGTATATATTTAATACTCGCCTGACTGAAACATGTGGTTTCATTGCACGACTGATACTGGGGATTATTGTTCTAGGAATCCCTGCATCACGCTCTTTGCTCAATGAAAGATGACAGTTGGCCAGGCTGGATACGTCAAGGTGTTGTAGCAATTTTGCAGAATCGAGTTGGTAAGTTGGTTTATTTATATATAAAATAAGAGTTAAAGTATTTTTTTTTATTAATATTGATGACTGAAATGAATTAAGCCTTGCTATTGTAAGGACAATAGTGTTAAATATGATAGTTTAATGTGTCTCAAAATGATTTTGAATCATTGTGCGAGTTGTTCAAGAGCAACACATTTCTGACCTTATGCCTCTAGTTCCAAAGATTGATGAAAATCTCTGTTACTTGTCCTCTCTTAATTCCAAGGTTGTTTATTCTCAAGATTCTCTTATTAATTTTTCTTTCATCTAGCATGGCATTTGAAGTTCCAAGGAACAAGATGACAAATGGGGTATATTGTCTTACTTATTAGGATATGCATGTATGGGCGATAATTCACTGTTCACAATGTTCTTCTGAGAATTATTAGTATTCACAATGTTCTTCTGAGAATTATTAGTATTTATCAAATCTCTTCCGAGAATAATCCACTGTTCACAATGTCCTTCCGAGTATTTATCAAATCTCTTCCTATCTAACAGAAGGCTGTTTTCTTTTACGAAATCTCATAAAAATACAAAATCTTATGGTTACTGCTTTTGTTATTTGACATGCAGCCCCTACTGAAAAGCTCCGTGCACTTATTTTGGTTGAGTTCACCATATCTATAGTTGGTGAACAGTGGTTTATTGGTCCAACGACCCTAGGATCTTTGCAAGAACCTGTTCCACCAAATAGGTATGATGAGGTCTTCTTCTGTCCATCTCTATATGTTCGATCTTTTTCTTCTGTCACAAAACTTCGTAGTGTATTGTCAATGAGAAAGAGAACTTAGGAACTTCATAAAAGATCCTCCATAATTGGTAGATATTTGATGTATTTATTTCTTGTTTCTTCCTTCTGTCAGGTGCTTATTGCTGGTTTTGGAGTCGTCAAGAGTTGAAATTGCTGTCCTATTAAATGAACTTGCCTACCTAAAATATGAAGTTTCCCAACATTCTTCTTCCATTGAGGGATTTGTCTCAAAGAAAAGAAATCTAGCTGTTGTCTTCTCTTTGGTTGAAAAGATAATCAAATTCATCTCAAACATTGCTGAGGAAGAAGGTACTAACCGCCTTCCAGGCTAACTGAAAATTGTGTAGGCGAACTAAAGCACATCCTTGATCTAAGTTCTTATGCATTAATTTAAATGTGGTAATATGTATACCTGTATTGTATAATTTGCAGATGTGTTTTATGTCCATTTTTTCATGGACTTGATATTATCTATGTGAATAAGGTATTCCTTTTTTTTTCGTCTGAGTGGCAATATGTGATTTTTGCTATTGGGTTATTTTTTTCACCACAAATATGCAACCTTTGCGTATATGTGGAGTAATGAAATTGTTTCATCCTTAAAACACAAAACAATGTGAATAAGGTATCTTGTAAAAAAAAAATTATGTGAATAAGCTTTACAGCATCTTACTCCAGGAACTTTAACAATATCAGGCAGATTAAACTGACATAATTAGAGAAATAGGGGTTTTACATATTAAATTATCATACTCTATATGGGGTGTTATAAAATAACTTTATGTCTTGGTTAAGTATGTTTGCGGGCTATGTACTTAACCCGCGGGGATTAGTCGCACTCCATAGGAGTAGCGGAACCCAGCGTTCTCAAAAAAAAAAAAAATAACTTTATGTCTTCATGCATCCTATTGTATTTTTTTCTGAATAAGTTGACCATTTATTATCTTTTAACCACTCTGACCTAAGTGCAAACAGAGAAACCTTGTTCTGATATGTGGTATTTGTTCAGTATCCTTGTGTGCATTTTATTTTTTGAAATTCTTTCAGCTCTGCATCGTGTGTATATTGTGCTTCATTATGGATTCCGTACAGCAGGTCTCCTTTGTTGTCCAGAAGTGGAGTAGGTCCTAATGATTACATATTCTGCATTATAAACAGGTGATGTCTTTGATGAAAGTACCTTCTCCAAGATAATCACGGGTCTAAATGAGACTATGGACGTGGTCCTAGAATACTTGAAAGATGCGAAGGTGATGACTTGTGAGCTTCATTGAAAACAAAAATTACTGAGAGAGACTTAACTGACATGTTCTCTTTGTTCACTAATCAAAACCTGCAGGAACATGGAAGATCCAAAGGAGATGAGCTTCTTGCCTCAGTGCGAGTGTTGGGAAGGTATCAACTTTAGATTATATTTTTCCATTCCTTGCTTTGACTATAGGTAGAATGTAAAAGTCACATTCAATTTGAATTTTTAGTTCCCTGTGCCACGTGTTCTGTACTTTGTAAAAGTCACCTTCAAATACAAAATAAAATCCTTCTCTAGCCATTCCTCATTTGAGTCCAGTGCCTATTCTTTTGAGAAGGTGAAAATGATGTCCAATGATTCATTCATTAGGCAAGTAGACAAAACATAGAAGACTAAACAAAAAAAACTAGGAAGAGATACGCCCCAACATGAATACATCAACCAAAGCATCATTTCCAAAGCTCTCCCTCAAACCCAAGTTCTAAACATTATGAACAGTTGTTGCTTCTCAAAGTAATTCCGTTTTGGATGGCTCATGAATGATAACAGGAGACAGCTTAAAGACTGTTATACATTCCCCAAACCATGTGGTAAGTTCACATGCACAAATTGCCTGTAACAAAAGCACCCATATCAGAAAACATTAAACACTGGCTGAAAACCACACTCAACAGTCTTCTTCTTTTCCATCTTCCCCAATTCTTAGGGAGGAAGTTGTGAACATGCAGTGATTTTTATTTTTTTGGGAAAAGAACATTCAGTGGTTATAAAGGAAAGTTTGTGCAGATTGAACTATACCAGACTATGATTCAGTGTGAGAAAATAACATAATTTTGGACATTTTTTCAACTTGAAGGAAGTGAGAAGTTAACTGGAAATTGAGTCTAGTGGTAATATGAGAGATATTTAGCCGAAAGAAGGCCTAGTGTGTGCAGGTTTACAATTCTCATGCTCATCTGTATATCATTTAAATGGAAGGGAACAATATCCCCTTTATACTCATTTCTTCCTTATGAAAAACAATGTTCCAGCATTTAGTCTTTTTGAACTTATTGGGGATTTTGTACGGGTTGGGAATTTTTTGAACTTATTAGCATTTAGTCTTTTTCTTCTCCTTCTGTTCTGTTTTTGTTTCTCTTCTCCCTGTCATTTGTAATTCACTAAACACATCTTGCGTTTTACTTTCAATGAAAAGTTGACATTTTTCAAGAAAAACAATGTTCCAGCAACATGGCTAGTATGATTATTTACATGGAAGTAGTTCTATTCTCAGCTATCTTGCAGAAACTCCTCTTGCTTGTAAAGAAAAGGTCGAGGAACTCCTGGGTTACATGCTCTCAGTAGAATCTGAAGATGAATCAAGGTTTTTGATACTTGCATGATATTTCCTTAAAATGGATCTTTCACTTTTATAGACATTGGAGACTGACTTTGTTTTTTTTTTTTAATGCACTATAATGGCAGCCCGCTTTACTCAGTGTGTTTTTTGCTTCCGATGCTCTGCCAAATAACCATGAATTCTTATGGTTGTAAGATTCTAGCTTCTTCCGGAGCTTATAAAGCTGTAAGTATATGTTTCTAGTGTCTCAAGTATACCTACAATAAACCTTGTTTTAACTTCAGCACCTTTTAGTGGCTTCTATATTAATAATTCTCTTAGCAGATAAGTTTGGATAATTTTGTTTGAATTCATTACACCAAAGCAATAGAGGTGCATGTCAGCAATTGATCTTTTGTGGGTGTTATCTGTAGTCAAAATGTTTAATGTGCTGAAAAATTGATTGTGTGTGGTGATGCGATGTATTTGTAATCAGTTTGGCCCATTAGGTAACACTTTTTTGATTTGGATATGAATTCAGATCCAAATGAGAAACCGTCTATACATTTTTTAATTTGTGTTTTGTGACGTGATCTCATTTGGATCCACATTCAATTAAGATATGTGACAGGAAAAATATTTCCAAAATTTATTGACGGTTTATCGTCTAGATCCAAATTCAGATCCTGAAACATGAAGTGATTACTGTTATTCCCTTGTTTAGCTAGGTCTGGGTTACAAGTCCCATTTGTCCTTTCTGCAGGTTGTAGAGTACCTAATTAAATTGATTGATTGTGGAGAACAAGTGGGTGACCTCAATAGTATATTCCTGGCATGTGATACAGTGATGAATTTTCTTCTGAAGGTACTAACATCATCTTACTTCTCCACAATTTGTGTAGTATGAAAGTCTGCATTCCATATCTCCTGAATGAAACTCCAAGTTTATAAAAGGTGCTTATGTTGATCATTCGTGACATGTTTGGCTGACATCTACTTCTTTGAAATGCAGCGAGAAGAAATTCAAGTTACATATGCCGATACTTGTTTTATTTACCTTTTGAGAGCAATGACACGTTGGGCAGGTATTGACACCATCAGCCATCGCCTGTTATTTATAAGTTTTTTTTGTTTCTGCATAGTAGTTGCACAATCTGAAGTTACTTTGTTCCTATAATCAATATAATGAGCCATTTTGTTATCACATTTTAATTTTACTTGGATCATTATCTAAAAAAATCTACATTTGTCATGTTCTCCAAAAATCACAATATCTAGAAAATATCCGAAAAATCTGCATGTTATTTTTCTAAAAATCAAAATGATCTGAAAATAATCTGGTCAAGAATTATGTATAGAAAATAATCTTTATAAAACATGAAGCAAAAATGACACCATAATTAGGATCATGATTAAGAAAATAATTTGTACACTTGGAAGTAAAAAATAACACCTAGAATCTGGATTTGGTAATGGGTCGTGCTAGCTTCCTCCAGGGAATAAACCCTGGTTTTGAAACAAAAAAAATTTGGCTTATGTTCTAGAAAATCATTTTGATTATCTAGAAATCAAAAACTTATTTCAAACTTTAAAAAATAACTTACAATTTTAACTACTGATTTTCCAATAAGTTCATGATTGTGACAAAATATTAGTTTTCAGTAGGGTTAATATATGAAATTAGTAAATATTTGCCTATCCCACTTATCCCGAGAAGGCCGGGGGATCGAATGCCTTATATTGCCTACAATTATTCCAGACACACAATTAAGGTGCCACACCTAACGTTTGATACCAACACAATCAGTCCGCCAATTGGTGAAGGATCAAAATCTTCCCACAAGTTGATCTGTTTGCTATTTATGGAAAGCTAGAATGTCTTTATTCAAATAACAGACCAGGTCTTTCATTTTGAGTATGTTAGGTGTTGTTGGTATATTATTTAGGTCTAAATAATACGTCTGGCTTAGAGAATCATATGACGTTGCTGAGATTTTGCCTAAAATGTGGAAAAATATCTCACCTATAATTTATTTAAAAGGTTTTCAGAAATAAAATCTGCAGTTTTAGGACTTCTGGTAATTCCATTCCAACCACAAGTATTGGTTGAACTGGATTTCCAACTCAGAAGACTTTTATGCAAGTTTAATGACAGTTTGATTTCTAATGTAGTCATTATAGATTCAATTTAATTTAATGTGACAGGGAATACAGCTGATGTATCTATTTTGATGATGGCTTCAAGTATTTGTGCCCTTATACTGGACTTGACTTCGGAGAGCATCCTTTTGGAAAGCCATGAGTTTAACTATAGTGATCTACAATCTCTGTCAAAGCTCATTGCAAAAAGTTTGGCCATATGGAAACAGGTAATGTGTTTTGTTTAAATGCAAGCTTCACATTGTTCATAATAGATCTCTCACAATTGTGGCAAAAAAATCAATCTGACTCTTAACTAACACTTCTTTAATTTATCGAAATGGAATCTAGGAGAAGATGGTTACTGGTGATGCTAAATTAGATGTTGCAGATCTTCATCAGATTATTACTTCAGGTATCCGAGATATTTAGAGCTTGATATCATTTTCATATGAGAAAAAAAAACATTACTTGACAAAATTTTACTAATCCGAGTTATTAAAACACCATTAATCTAATATTTTGCTTAGAAATTCCTTATGTTAATTTCAAATGGATGGACAGAAGTGGGAATAAGAAGACTGTTTCTCTATAGCCAAACACACCCACATGTTTGTATTACTTCAGATAAAACCTTTTTTTAAACCATAGTTTATTTTCTGAAGAAATATAACACCCCACTTCAATTTAAAGGCGTTTTTATTGGAAATCAAACTTAGAGACTTCGGTTTCCTAGGCTAAACTCTTTCCACTACGTATTTGATTGAGATAATTTACCTTTTGAAGTATATTTCTCTTCTGAATGAAGAAAAAAATGTAGGAAAATTAGGGAATGTTGTTTTTTACTTTACAGTCAGATTTACCATATTAGAAATGTTTAACCTAATCAATTTTCATATGATATGCAGGATATTCTCGTTGGTCGAATCGCTTCCCACATATTAGAGTGGCTGTTGAGTCATAAAATTTATTGTCTTAAGTTATTAACTTATTATCCAGCAATTTTGGAGTATTTTTGATCTTGTGATATCTCTTGTTGTATGTTTGCCTGTTTTGCTTTCATGTTCAATATGCAGACAAATGAAGTTACATGTTTATATAATCCTTTTTTAACCTCTTTGAACTAATTAGAAAACATTGAAGCTATTTGTAATGCTCATTTGTTCCCATTAAAAAATTGTAAAAAAGTATATTTTTGTAGTTATGATACAAACCATCATTTTATTGCACGATTATTTCATTCAAATTATTTTCTACTGACAAATATAATAATAGATATTTTTGACTCATTTATTGTTCAAGTTTTAATACATAATAAAGATCAGAAGAGAAACATTAATTTATTTCTTATTTTTAACCCACAAGAATATTTCCAACTTCTAAGTGAACCTTGTAGATACCTCCAAAAGAAGAAAAACTTGATATTTTTGAAAATTGTATTAATTTGTTGAAAATCAACCTTCATCATTGGGATTAAAAATAATATCTGAATAATTTCAGAAATCATTGTAATAAAAATATGTAATTTTAAATGAGCAGATAAAGAAGAAATTACACAAAAAACCACAATTTCAAATCACTATTATCTATAAAAGGCATCTACAGTTGCTGATGCCTTCATCTTTATAGAAATATAGTGGTTCCTTCTTCTACTAAAGCTTATCGAAAATACATTTGCTACATAGGATCACGGTTTGGCAGCAGAATTCTGGAAAATGGGAAATATCTGATGTTCCTTTTCAAGAAATTGATATTTAAAGCTACTCCCAAATGTGTTCGTCAAGTTTTGACCATCTTCCCTATGTGAAAAGAACAAATACATCAGCAATAGAAGCCTGTCACGTCTATAAAAGGGGTTACCAAAAGAAAAACTCAAACAATTTAATGATTTGAAGAGATTTTTTTTATATTGTGACCATATAGCCAGGCATTACCCGCTTTAAATCATAGCATTCTTAGTGAGAACTCAACATGAAACTTTTGATTTCTTAAAAAAGGAAGAATATTTAAAGGGGTCTTCATTGAATTAGGCCATTTAGCATATCTCTAGAGAAAAAGGTCATTGGATCATGCTAGATAGGAAATTCTTGACAAAAAGATGAACAACAAAAATAATGTTTTTTTTTTCTTTCAAACAAGGCATTAATTAATCTGTTGCCTGTAAATTATCTTTAACCTGCATCAGGAAGTGAAAAGACCATACATTTGAAATCAGATCTAAGATTATTTGGATAGCTTTTACATGTTAAGGGAAACTCAGGAAATTTTGAGAATATACAAATGAAACTAAATGATAAAACTTACCAAAGAACATTTAGTATCATTGCCTTGATTATCTTCAATAGAAAGATACACTGTATAAGAGCTTCTTCCTGTGTTTTCTCTCAAAATTGGCCACAATTTCATCGATTGACTCCTCCCACATGTCAGTTTCATTAAGCTGTGCATCCAAAATATATCCATAAGAATTGATACGGATCAAGATGGTAGATATAGAGAGAAGAAATGGACCTCTTGGCACAAAGAAAAAGCAAGTCGACCTCCAATTGCTGCCTCCTCATGATTATCTTTTATTTCCAGATTTATTATCAACACCGGTTTCATTAGAACATGATCTCGATTGTTCATATCTGTAATTTATGTTATCAAGGTTATTATGACAAAATGATGTTGTGGCTAATTTTGAGAGAAACCTAGGATAATATAACACGAAATATATGTAAGATGTAAAAAAGGAAATATAGTCTGGCCACTTGACATACTATTAGTTTAATATAATCAATTAACAGACCTTCAATCACATTGTCAAAGACCTTTTCTTCAAATGTTAAAACAACATCAAATGGACCATCAGCTGCATTGTCCTGCCACCGTTGAGGTGCAAGCTTCACAGTTGAATTTCTCTTTAACATTGGCAATATTCCATTACGCTTATATCTGTATCACACTGTTAAGGATTCTACATGCTTTATATATGTAATCTAGCAATATGATCAACAACCATTAAAAGATAATTAACATTCATAAAAAAAACTTCTACTTCTAGTTGGAATCATGACAAATAAAACTCATATACAGATTTTGAGGAGGATATACAAAATTAAGACCTTTGACCCAGAATTGCTTTCAAATATGTGCTATGATAATTGGAGAAAACTAAGCCCTTTTGTTATACAAAGTCATCTAAGATGTTATTTATCTTGAACTATTCTAAATGTGTTTAGTGGTACATAATGGTCTATTCATTTACCTTGTAAAGAACAGAAGAATTCCTCCATTAAAAGGGAATTGCAGAAGAAATGTTTTCTTCTGTTCTGGCTTGAAACAGATTAAGAACTAGGGATTAAGCTGTCTCAAGGAGAATAGTCACAAAATGCATTTGCTCACATTCAGAAACCTGTTATTGAAAAACCCAAAAAAGAATGCCAAGACTTTCATTCGGCCGCCCTATTAGGGTAAAGTGGGATTCAACTGTGCTTCATTTAAATAAAAAAACACAATAGAAGCAGGAAATTAGACAGAAGCAAATCGAGCACAACAAAGAGTGGGAAAATAGAAAGAGGATACAGTTCGGAGTCTTTGCGGCGGAGGTCGTCGAACATTTGCTTATAAGGAGTTCCGAAATCGTAGACATTTGGCTCTCTAAGAGAAGGTCCGGGGAGTTTGACGTGCGTACCAGTTCCATAGGAGGCGACCTCGAAACCCTCTAATTTGAGAAGGGAATGGGATTCCATGCTTCTATTCTGGTTCGACGAACATACCATCGCGAATCGAAGCTTCATTGCTAGCTGCTTTCTCTTTCTCTCTCTATCTCTCTCTACAAGGTTACTTCTTCGCGCTCTCGTATAGGGGAAATTTGAGGAAATGACCCCAAACTAAGGCCTAATAGCCGATGGTGCGGGGGGATAATTTTTATAGCGCTGGTGACCCCTAAACATTTTTCTGCCGAAAATACCCCCGTTGCGTCACGCACCCTCCCGTTGCGTGACGCACCTGAGGGCATTGTGAAAAGTCCACAATGCCCTTACTATATAAGAAAAAAAATATCAGTTCTTTTCATTCTTTCTTTCTTCTTCTCTTTCTTCACTTCCCTTCTCCTCCTTCTCTCTAAAAAACCCAACCACCGATCGACGAAGACGACGGCGGAATCCTCTCTTCCTTCACCATGTCTCTTTCTGCTGCTACAGGTATTCTTCTCCTTCTTCATTTATCTCTTGGATTGCTTTGTTTGTTAGGGTGTAGTGATTAGGGAATGAGTAGGTGGAATGCCACCGTCGCGGCGGAAACCGGGTGCGTAACGCAGTTGCGTCACGTAGTTGCGTAACGCAGTTGCGTCACGTAGTTGCGTTACGCAGATGCGTAACGCACCCCAGACCATTTATAACTATTACTTGCATTTCATTGTTACGGTGTCTCTCGATTGATACTATAATTTTTTCAATTGCAGCTGAAGTATTTGCTGACGTATTTGTTGTGTACAATGGAGAGTGGCAAATTGCAGCCAATGGTACCAGGTCTTTCTCTGCACAATCATGCAAAACCATGGATATACCTCAATGTACTACATTTGCTCAATTAGTTGATACAATCTATGAGACGATTAACGTGCAAAAGTCTGCATATGATTTAGTGATTAAAGTCATGTATGATCCTTCTGCAAAACTTCCCCATGTTGTTATTGAGGGAGATAAAGATGTGGGCATGTATTTATCACGGTTGATATCGGGTCGAAGTTCGTCATCTTCGTCACCACTTTGTGTCTCATTAGTAGAGAAGTACCCAAGTCAAGATACTACACTACCAATCATTACTCAAAAAAGTATACCCGGCGTTGTTTCTCGAGTTGTTTCTCAACAGATTTTATTTGAAAGTGATAATGAAGGAGGAGGAGAAGAAGATGAACGAGCTCATCATGAACTGATTAATCATGAACGCGTTATTGACTTTAATTATGAACGGGTTAGTGATTTCCAAGCTACTACTAGTCCTGCATCAGTAGTTGCACGCACGCCGCACCGGTCAATACCTACACCAATGGGTACACCATCTAGTGCAAGAGCAATGGGTACACCATCTAGTGCAAGAGCGTCAATGGGTACACCATCTAGTGCAAGAGCGTCAATGGGTACACCATCTAGTGCAAGAGCGTCAATGGGTACACCATCGACAGACCCTACAGACGTATCACCGACAGACCCTTCATTTGCATTGGCGTTAACTAGTGAAACCGTATTGGAAGTCGGTACGTTATTTGATACTAAAAAAGAACTTCAACTGACGCTATATAAATATGCGATGACTTATCATTTTGAATTCAAAGTGAAAAAGTCTCGAAAACATCTTTGGTATGTGAAATGTATGGATGAGACATGCAAGTGGAGCTTACGTGCTGTGAAAGGTAAGTTTTCCGAGATGTTTGAGATTCGGAAATTCAATCGACAACACTCATGCTCAGTTTTGACGAGGCCGGAAAAAAAAATGCAAACACCGGCATGGGTTATTGGGCAGTGCATGAAGGGTAAGTACATGGATCATCACCATAACCACTTGCCTAAAAAAATAATTGAAGACATGCAGTCAGATTATGGGATGTTTTTGACTTATAATAAGGCTTGGAGGGCAAGGGAAACGGCTTTAACGGCGGTGCGAGGAACGGTAGAGGATTCCTATGGAAAATTGCCTTCATACCTATACATGTTGGAGAAGAATAATCCGGGTACCATAACAGATATTCAGACAGACGAGCACGGGCATTTCAAATATATGTTCATGTCTCTAGGCCTCTCAATTAGGGGTTTCAAAGCCTTCTGTCGTCCCGTATTGTGTGTTGATGCAAGTTTTCTCAAGCACAAGGTGGGAGGTCAACTATTGGTGGCTGTTGCATTGGATGCCAATGAGCAACTGTATCCTGTTGCATTCGGCGTTGTTGATTCAGAAAATAATAACTCGTGGACTTATTTCATGCAAAAACTTAGAGAAGCAATTGGATTAGTTGATGATCTCGTCTTCGTATCCGATAGACACCCAAGTATAGCCAATGCCTTGTGTGCTGTTTTTCCAGAAGCAGACCACGGTGCGTGCACATATCACATAAAGATGAATATTAATGCCAAATTCAAAACTGATAATTGCCATGTCGAGTTTGATTTGGCTTCTCGTGCGTACACTATCCCCCAATTTAATCGGTTTTTTGACAAGATCAGGGTTAAAGATCATAGGATTGCTGCCTATTTGGAAGAGATTGAGTTTCAAAGATGGAGTAGAGCATATTTCCCCGGTAAACGATACAATCAACTCACAAGCAATTATGCAGAGAGTTTGAATAGTCAGTGCAGGGAAGCCAGAAAGTATCCAATTTCAGCAATGCTTGAGTTTTTAAGAACAACATTACAAGGGTGGTTTAATGATAGAAGAGAAAAAGCGTCCAACCACCAAGAATTTTTATCTCCAACGTATGAAAAGTTATTATGTGATGGTTTTGAGAAAGCAAGATTCTATACCGTATCATCCCTTAACCGATTTGAGTTGTATGTGCATGATAATGAGGCACATTATAAAGTCAATCTGAAGGACAAGGACTGCACTTGTAGGGTATTTGAAGTCTCCGGTCTTCCTTGTACACATGCACTGGCTGCTGCCCGTCACAGGAATGTGGTTCCTTACGACTTATGCTCAAGGTATTTAATCGTTTTGAACTTATTTATTTAACCTATTTTTAATCGTTTTATTATCCTTCTCATAGGTATTATACAACTGTATCTTGGTTGAATGCATATGCGGAGACATGTTATCCGGTTGGTGATGAAGAGAATTGGGATCTTCCCGATATTATCAAACAACGCGTGTGTCTAAAACCACCTGTGAAGGTTAAGAAAGGTCGGCCACAAACTAAACGTAGGACATCCCAAGGTGAGGTCCGTAAGGTCCCGAGACGATGCAGTTAATGTGCAGGTCTAGGACATAATAGAGCAACATGCAAAGCAGTGATGCCTGCACCGTCTACCGCAAGAGCAAGAGCATCATCTCAGCAGCATGAGCCCTCATCATCTCAGCAGCATGAGCCCTCATCATCTCAGCAGCATGTGCCCTCATCATCTCAGCAGCATGAGCCCTCATCATCTCAGCAGCATGTGCCCTCATCATCTCAGCAGAATGAGCCATCATCATCTCAACTGTACGAGCCCTCATCTCAGCTCTACGAGCCATCATCTCAATCTTACGAGCCATTAGCTTAGAATGAACTTGTTAGTGTTGTGTTGTGGTGTTAATGTTGTTTTTGTAGACTTATTACCAAATGTCTTGTGTGGAGGTGTTAATGTTGTTTTTGCATCAAGGATTCAAGATTCAAGGATTCAGTAAAGTGTATTGTATTGTTAATGGTGTTAATGTTGTTTTATGGTGTTTTTGTAGTTTTCTGGTGAATGTAATACAGGGACAGGGTTTTTGTACCAAGTGTTTTTCTAGACGCAGCTGCTTGACGCAGCTGCTTGACGAAACTGCTTGACGCAGCTGCTTGACGCAGCTGCTTGACGAAACTGCTTGACGCAGCTGCTTGACGAAACTGCTTGACGCAGCTGCTTGACGAAACATGATTTACATTAGTGCAGAACCTATTACAAAGGTTTGAGATTAACATTACAAAAATTACAAAGGTTTACATTAGTGCATGGTTTACATTAGTGCATGGTTTAATTAATTAGAATAACATATATATCATAAACAACATTTGATATCATTAAATCAACCATATTACAAAGGTTTGAGATTAACATTACAAAAATTTGATATCAGTACAGTACAAAAGTTTCATAAATAACCTATGGATCTACAAGTCCATGAAATAACCTCACTGCCCACTTTTCTCTCCAAGCTTTCATCTCATTTGAGGTCACTTCTGCTAGATTCAGACCTGCAGTCAAGTACTCAATATACATTAGTACAAATACACCACAATCTCCACTCTTAGTTGCTTTGGGAACTTCTGACTCTGGACGTCTTGTGTATGGCAAAACGGAATCAGGGTTGAGCAGAGGAAATCTTTGTTTATCTTCAAGAGGCAATGCCTTGTCAAATATAACCGGAATCATTTGGCACATCGGTAGCACAAACTCATCAAGATTAGCATAACATCCAGGATCGCAGTCATATACGTCTACGCGCCATTGCTGTAGACGGACAACACAAAGTATCCAGTGGACGTCTTTGATGTTCAAAAGAATATATATATCATCGCATACTTTCCAACTATTCCTATAGATGCTTTCATCGCCCAAGAAGTATTCGAAAAAGTTTCTTAGGAAGAGGAGGAGGAGTATTCATTATTTCCACTTCATCTTCGTCCTTTTCGTCTTTCTTCTTCCTAACCTTTTTCTGAAAAGTCTTTTGTATGGATTTTCTCTTCACTTCTTCTTTCTTCTCCATTTCTTCTTTCTTCTCCCCTTCTTCTTCAATCTCCCCTTCTTCTTTCTTCTCCCCTTCTTCTTCAATCTCCCCTTCTTCTTTCTTCTCCCCTTCTTCAACAACGGCCTCTTTCTCGACAACGGCCTCAACATTCTCTATCGGCGGATCCTCAACAATCTCATTCTCAATCTTCTTATGCTCCAATTCAACATTGTCTTGCTCCAATTCAACATTATTAACCTTCTCATTCTCCTTTTGCTCCTCTTCTTCATCGAGAATGTCATTCAGACCAATGGCATTCTCATCTTCTTCGTCACGAATGTCATTCTGCTTTTCTTCCTCTTCTTCAACACGAATATCATTCTGCTTATCTTCCTCTTCATTGTCACGATTGTCATTCAGACCGATGTCATTCTCCTTCTGCTCCTGCTACAAAAGTGAAAAGAATTTAAATCAAGGATGCGTCAAGCAGCTGCGTCAAGCAGCTGCGTCAAGCAAGCAGCTGCGTCAAGCAGCTGCGTCAAGCAGCGGGGTCAAAGACATAAAGTAGTAAAAAACAGAAAGCTCTAACAGAATTACCTGGTTGGTGACATGGCTGGCGAACTGGTTGCTTAGACTGAGAATCATCTTTTCAAACCTCGTAAAGTAGTTTTGTTGATTCAATTTGATGTCTCTTATGTCTCTCTTGATTTCTTCGACATCTTTCTTTATCTCTTCGACATCCTTCTTTATCACTTCGGCATCCTTTATCTGAACATGAGATGCTGGTGCCGGTTCACGTGCAGGTGATGATGGAGGTGTTGAAGTTGCGGATGGGGGACTAATGTTACGCAGGCTACGACGCTTGATGGCTGCTTTGCTGGGGGGGGATATATCATCATATTCAACATTCCTCTTCCTCTTGGAAGGTTGGACAGTAGTAGGTTCTTCATCAACATCTTCATCATCATCATCTTCAGCAACATCTTCATCAGCCTTTCTCTTTTTTCCCCCATCAGTAACTCCCTCAAACAAATCATCGTATGAATTGTTAATGTGTTCAAAATCCTCCCCACTGTACAAACTCGTCTCCTCGGAGGACTCTTGCATCTTAGAAAACACAGCGCTGTTAAAGGCAGATTGCATCTCCTGAAATGTATTCTTCCTTTTCGATTGATACAACAGTATCCTTGGGCGAAAAGGGCCATCAACGTCTTTCCTTGTGGCGAATTTAGGGACCAGGTTTTGAATGATCTCATAGCTCCACACTTGTAGTGCTAGTACAAACCCATACACGTTATAAGCAAAAGAATTAGTAACTCCACTCCCTTTCCTGGACATATATACGGACCTGTGGTGTTTCATGTCCTGGTCAAGACCCCTCATGGTGAATCTAAAGGACACCTTCCCCCATGGAAATCAGAGGAAATCTTCAACATCTTCAACCATATGGATGATTTTGAGATTTAAAAGCCGTTTTGGGTCATATGAGAAGAGGTACTGGTTAATCAAGCAGATCAACCCGATCTTCCATGCGTCTTCCTTATCGGTGCATTTCATGAAAATAGATTCCAAATCCATCATTCGAATTGACGTATTCCTTTTGAAATATTTTATCAGCAAGGGTGGACAACCTCGGCATTCATCTTTGTATTCAGGCAATCTGTCGAAGTTGAGGCCTGTAATCAATGCGTACTCTTTCAGACCAAAAGTATATTCCTCCCCATTAAAGTTGAAAATCATCCTATTCAAATTGGCCTTCACCTTCCGAACCAGCAACTGATGTAAAATGGTCCCTGAGAACAACAAGTCTGGGACTCCTCTCAATAAATACTGAAATTGAGAATTTAGAGCCCTCTCCATAAGACCCAGCGCTTCAAACCTATCAGATACTTTTTTCAAGGCTAGGACAGATTTCAATGAAATCCTACCAGGAAAATCATGAACCGTGAAGTCTGCCATCTACAAAAGGGAAAAGAAAAACAACAATGTAAACAGATATAAACAACAAATATAAACAAACGAGAAGAAAAGCAACCGTCAAAATAGCTAGAAACAACTGTCAGATGCGTCAAGCAGCTGCTTGACGCAGCTGCTTGACGCAACCCAACCCATAAACCGTGCATGAACCATTTGAAATCAAGAAGCATCCTACCCTAATTCCTAACATAAAACATGCATGAACCGTTTGAAAGCAGGAAGCAACCTACCCTAAAACCCTAACATAAAACATGCATGAACTTTTTGAAAGCAAGAAGCAACCCTAAAAACATAACATAAAACATGCATGAAGCATTTGCAAGCATGTAGCAACCCTAAACCCTAACATAAACCATGAATGAACCATTTGCAAACAAGAAGCAACCAACCCTAAACCCTAACATGAACATAAACAAACATAACTAAAACTAACCTCATGAAGTCAATGAATGAACGAGAAGATGAAGACGAAGACGAGCAGGAAGAGACGTCGAGGCAGGTGCGTCGTCGAGGCAGGTGCGTCATCGGGTGCGAGAGAGAGAGAGAGCCTGAATAGTGGTCGAGGCTTATTTGGGTTTTTATATAAAATAAAAATAAATGTGACGCATCGTATACTACTTGACGCATCCGAGATGACGCATCCGAGTTGACGCATCGTATCCTGCTTGACGCATCCGAGATGACGCATCCAAGTTGACGCATCGTATCCTACTTGACGCATCCGAGATGACGCATCCGAGATGACGCATCCGAGTTGACGCATCCGAGTTGACGCATCCGAGATGACGCATCCTTCTTGACGCATCCATCTTGACGCACCCTGCGTGACGCATCCTACGTGACGCATCCTACCAAACAAACAACCTGCATTCAACGAATCAGCGAATCAATGAGGAACGTTCTGTAAATGAAATATACACGAACTGAATAGGAAATCAAAACAAACAATAACGAAATAAAGACAAAATATAGTGGAATGGTCGAATGAAATGTCAATTTGTTCGAAATCCTCAGCGCTGTGCAAACTCGTCTCCATTGGATGTTCTTCGAAGCTATAGGCTGTTGAATATGTTCGAAATCCTCTTCGATTCGTCCTCCATTGGAATGGCCGCTGAAAAAGAAGAGAAAATCTTCTCCGCCACCATTAGGGTTTCACGGCGGAGAAGACGTATGAGAGAGAAACTGAAACGAAAATGAAAAAAAAATTAAGTCTTTATAGGGTTCAGGGTGCGTCACGCCCCTGGAGGGTGCGTGACGCATGGGTAAAATGGTCATTAAAAAATTTGGGGGTCACCAGCGCTATAAAAATCATGGGCCCGCACCATCGGCTATTTGGCATTAGTTTGGGGTCATTTCCTCAAATTTCCCCTCGTATAGTATGATGTAATATAAATAGCCCAAGACAATATATAGCTTCTCAAATTAAATACAATAAATAAATAAATAAATGTTGGAAAATAATAAACCATTTCATCAAATATTATATGGTATGGTTTAAAAATTGAAATTGAAAAAAAAATAAACATGATAGTATTTTTAATTTAATAAAACAAAAATATTAATTCTACATATTATTTTTATAAATTAAAAAAATATATATTGATTTAAAATGTTAACTTACTAAATTAAAAAAAAAATATCAATTTAACATTTATAATTTTTAAATTAAAAAATAATTATTTTGTTCACGTAAATTATAATATATTTTATTTAAAAAAATAAATATTAAAATTATAATTTTAAATTAAAAAGAGTGAAATTAAAAAAGACAAAATCTCAATATTTAAATTTCATTATAATTCTTAATGTTATATAATTTATTAATTTAAAAATTGAAATTAAACTCCAAATTTCAATTTCATAATTATCAAATTTCAATTTCATAATTATGAAACACATCTTATTCTTTCTAATTTTATCGTTACAACTAACTTTTTATAAAATATAAAATACTAATAATATTATCTTAGATATAATTCAAATAAATTATGTATTCCTAATTTTATCAAAGTTTTTCTTTTTTAGAAGACATCTTATACCTCTTTCACATTTTTTTTCTTGTATTTTCATATTAAATACGGTATGAAAAAATAAAACATTCTAGCGTTTCAAAATTAATCTAGAAACCAAGATCAATCAAGCTCTTACATTTCACTTAAAATTTATTGAAATTCTCTACTTCACCTTTTTAAAATTTTGTAATTATAGTAATCTATACAATTAAGATTTTATATAGGAAAAATAGCAGTTCAGATCTTCTGCTACCGATTGCCGTGTTCCCCTGTGGCGCACCAATCAGATTGCAGCATTATTAATTTAATAATAAATCAATCTGGGCAGGAGACGGAGGGAGGGAGAATCCGGAATCCGGGTTTAGGCCCGGGTTCACACCAGACGCCGTTAACGGAATCGCCCGTTAACGCCAGGAAATAATATAATATTCAGATAATACCCAGATAAGATATCTTCGCTCTGATCTACACGCCCATTGAAATGACCCTCATGTAAACCCCCCATACCCAACCATGAGAAGACCGTCTGCCGTTCATGAAAATACACTTACACGTCCATGTAATGACCGAATTGACATGCATATTATATTTACGTTTATTAAATATTAATTTAATTTATTAAATAACACAGGCAGCGATATAATATTCGCTTCAAGTAATTCAATCTTTTATTTTCTTGGATTTTTTATTTACTTTTTTTATTTAATTTTTTTTTGCCTCGAGACTCGCTGGAGCGAAGATATATTTGCTTCAATTAATTTTAATAAAAACCCCATGTAAATCCCCCCTACCCACACATGTAAAGACCGCTTGACTACCATGTAAAGACACTTACCCGTTTATGTGAACACCAAAATGACATGGATTTTATATTTCCGTTTATTAAATATGAATTCAATTAATTGAGGATGACATGCAGAAACCGAACAAATCTTCGCCTCAATTACCGGATTTTTTTTTTTTTTTGTATTTAATTTTTTTTTTGCCGGAGACATTCATGAGCGAAGATATATTTGCTTGAATTAATTCTAATAAAAACATCATGTAAAACCCCCATACCCACCCGTGAGAAGACCGCTTGCCTACCATGTAAACACATTTACCCGTCTATGTAAAGACCAAACTGACATGGAATTTATATTTCCATGTATTAAATATTAATTCAATTAATTGAAGATGACATGCAGCAACCGAACAAATCTTCGCCTCAATTACCAGGCTATTTTTTATTTTTTATTTTTTTCCGTTTATTAATAAATGTTAATGTAATTAAATTAAATTGACAATCAGTAAACGACCAAATATTCGCTTGAATTTTGTTTTTCGAGTAGATGATTGAAAGCGAAGATTTCTTATTTTCAAATAATTTTATCCTCACGTTCATGTAAAACCACCTCCCCTCCAATGAGAAGCCAACTTGCCTGTAATGTAAATTCACTTACCCGTGCATTTACATTCCGCGAATAAATCTTCGCTTCGATGAATAGTTTTTACTTTGCATTTATTTTTATTATTTTTTTAAGAAGTTACGATATCGAACGAATATTTATTCGCTTCCATGACTAGTTGATATAATTTCAATTTCCCGCTACAAGCCGACTCTCCCTCAATTTCATTTTCATAAGCAACTGTTCATATTCTTCTCTCTCTATCTCCCGGCGATAATCCAAACACTGAACGTCGAACCCTAGATATTTCGTTTATACTACAAGGATATCTTCTGAACATGTCGGGTAACCAAGGCAAGAACATGGAAGTGGATCATCCCATCGACTCCCGAGAGGTCGTCTTGCAAGTTTGTAGGAGCATAAACGAAAACGAAACTGCACCCACTCCGGCATCCAACGTCAATCCCAGCACTAAACCAGAGAGGTATGTTGATCTTATTGTGTTTATACTAATTTTACACATGTTTATTCAATTTATTTCGTATAATACTGATTTATGCTATCCCACCAAAATTAATGACTTGTAGGACCTATGAAAGGAAGAGGAAGAGAAATCCGAAGACGAATACTAAGTCTTCATCGACTGCTGAATCAGTTTCCACAGTTGCTGTCGAAGCTACTGATGTTGCTGCAGGTACTGATGATATTTTACCACCACCTTTTCCCCCTAAAAAAAAAACAAATGTTATTCCTACCTCCAATCCAACAGTCGATGAAGAGTTACCAGAACCACCCCCAGAAACCACTAATATTTCTCCGTCTACTACCCCATTCGATGAAGAGTTTCCCCCCTCTCCCCAAAAAACCAAAACCCGCCAGAAACGTAAAGTGACATTTCTAACCAGATCATCACCTCATGGCCTCGCTCAACTCATTCCTCAATTGAGCGTAGAACAGAGGGAAGCCGTTAAGGAAATCGGGTTTGGTTCTCTTCTTACAATGGGCGTCTCCAAGTGCCTTGCTCATTTTTCCAAACATGTAATCCAATCTTTTGACCCGGATAAGAGTTCTCTGGTATTGGCCAACGGTGATGAGATCCGTATCGATGAAGATCTCGTACAGCTCGTGATGAACCTCCCTAGAGGCTCAATGAACGTAGTCGAGTCCGTTGGGTTGGACAAGACTAAGGACCCTGCTTATTTTAATTTCTTGAGGGATTGGAAGACCAGATGGACCGGGGAAGACTCCAAAGCTCCCGAAACACTTTCTATGATCCCCAAGATATTAAGTAACACAAGTGCAGACAACGATTTCAAAATAGACTTCGTTGTCTTTGTTGTCTCTAGTTTTTTATGTCCTGTTCAAAATTCACGAGCCAGGTAAACATGTATTCAAACCTCTTATATATCTAATTGTATTTTTGAATACTGACAAATGTATTTTTTTCATTTCAGGTTCAAAATTCTCAAATCCTTAATGGAGGTTGATAACATAAAGGAACTGAACTGGTGCCACTTTACACTACAACGATTGGTTGACAGTGTAAGAAGTTGGAAAGAAAAAGCAAGTAAAAATAAAAATCCATATTTCGATGGACCTATAACCCTTTTATCGGTAAGTATTGTTGCCTCTCTTATATATGATTTATAGATATGTAATATTTTCTAACATGTCTCCCACTCCTTTACTCCAGATTTGCTACCTAGATGGTGTTTTTGTGGAAGGTGAACGTATCCCCTACGAAAGAAAATTTCCAATCATCTCCTGTTGGGATGACGTCAGCGTGTTGGAGTTTACCAACTTAGAAGGTCGTGCCGGTGGTTTTGGGCTTGGCAGGGCAAGGGCGCGCCTAGCAGTTAGACAACCCGAGAATCCAGTTGACTCGGTTGAAGTAAAAGAAGACGATAATGAGGTATGTGGAAACAATAAATTGACTCCCATTGTTCTTTATTATCCTGTTTTCAAGATTAATGAAGTATGTTTTTCATAATGTACAGTTGTTGACATCCAAAATCCTGCAAACTTTTAAAGATACAGCCCAACAGCTGAATTACCTATCAGGGGAGTTGGAGAAACGCAACATCGATCCGAAGCCCTTTTTTGAGGCCGGTTTCCTGAACCTCAGAGAGTCTGAAGGCTTCATGAAACACTTGAAGGTGGTGATCGATGGTCCGGTTCATGTAGGTGTGGAAGATCCTACAAGGGATGCACTTGGGGACACTTTACAGTGTGCGGGCTTGAAAGTCAATAGTCCCCGGGTTGATTACACATGTCGGACTGCAGTGGATGACCATGCAGTGGATGACCATGCAGACCATCAACCAGCACTGGCTGAACTGAATGATTTTGAGGATTCAGTGATGTCAAATCAAGAAAATCCATCCGATCACGAAGAACAGAATGATCTCGATGTTGCCGTTGTGCACAATGATGCTCCGTCACCACCTCTTCAACCGCAATCTGTTGAGGATGTACGTGAGGACATTTTAGATGAATCAGTCCTTGTTGAACCGGAAGATGTAGAGGCTGTATTTCATCACAGTCAAGCCAAGTCACCCCCTCCTCAGCAGGACGAACATGAGGATTCATTTCTGCCCAACAAAGATGACTCACCCATTGTTGAACCAACTGATCATGAGGGTGAATGCAAGGAACCGGATGGGGCACACAAAGTGCAGACAACCACTGTTGAAGACGATGATCAGGTTGAAGTGAAGGAACAGGTTGATGAACCAAAATCTCCGCCTGAAAATCCAAATGATCAGGGGGCAGGGAAGGAAAATGTTGAGGAACCCCTAGCTCAGTCTGTTGCACCAAGTGATCATGGTGAAGGCAAGCAACAGGTTGAGGTACCCAAATCTCATCATTTTGAACAAAATGATCATGGTGCAGGGAAGGAAAATGTTGAGGAACCCCAAGGTCAGTCTGTTGCACCAACTGATCATGGTGATGGCCAGCAACAGGTTGAGGCTTCTAAGGCCGTTGAATCTTCTGAAGATGAAGATGAAGGTGATGGGGGGGGACGCATCAACATTAAAGAATATCCTAAGAGGAAGATCTCAAAAATTCCTGTGCACCTTCGATCCCCCTACATGCAACAGGTTGCTGATATGTTGGACCACAAAATAACCAACAAGGAGCAGAGATTAGCCGATTTTGTGTTTGATGAAGACCTGCCTCCAACGTAAGTTAGTTCTCATTTTTTTATAATTTTTAAAAATGAAATTATTTAGTTATGGTCTTCTAAATGAATGTATTTTTCAGTGACGTTCTGTACGAAGGTGCACCTGGTAATATTACCCGTCAATTACTGCGTTCAATGCAAATGGGTCGCGAAATTTCGAGCGAAGTGATTGACGCTTGGTCCATAATTGTGCACTTCAAATGCCGTAGGTTGCCAAGGCATGAACCAAGAATAATTTGTTTCTCATCATGTTCACATGTAAGTGCATGAACTGCTTTTTTTTTGCTATGTATCCTTCGATGTTCAAGACTTTGATGCTCTGCCCTTATTTTGCAGGTTAATATGGAGCATGATGCCACCTTATTTTCCCAATCCATTGAAGAAGACATGAGGAACTACCAAATCACAAAAGAAGACCTCATCTTCGCTGACGTGGTCTGTACATATCCCTCAATTCCAAGTAAAGAATATGCAATAAAGTAATAAATGTTTGTGTTCTTTTTGCAGATATTCCTACCCGTTGTCTTTTCCCGACATTTCTTCCTTGTTTGTGTGAATATTAAGGACTCCAAAATCGTCGTACTTGACAACTCCGGCCGTCCTCATGGAATGAAAATTTTGGACAAGTATGTCACTTTGAGTAAACAACTCGATTGTTTTGTGAAATTCTTGTTAAGTCAAGGCATGGAACGAATGGCTGCCAAGGTTAAAAAATACAGGATAACGGCCCCAAAGCTGGACTGGCAAGACAGAACAAACAAGACAGACTGCGGTGTATACTTAATGAGACATATGGAAACATATAGAGGAACGGCGAAGAATTGGTCTATTGACATCAACGAAAATAATGTAAGTGTTATACCATATCTAATTTTTAGTAGATGACATTGAACAATTTTAGATGTTCTTATACTTTCTCTTGTTCTTTTGAAGGCCGAAGAAGCTTTGAGTACGTTGAGGATTAAATATTTATACAGAATTCTTATGTCTGAGCACAATGTCAATAGGTTCAAGATAAAGACTGCAATTAGATCAAGATATTAGGGATTTTTATGTCTTACACGGAATTATACTTGTACAGTAATTCTTATGTTTACACAGGTCAATTCACATTTTTTAATGTATGGATGTTTGATATTGATTTATAACTTATAATGCAATTCAGATCTTAATGTATGGAAGGCAGTTCAGATCTTAATGTATGGAGTTATAATGTATTGATGTTTGATGTGTCTTCTTGTACCGATTTTTTAAAAATCATAAACGAGGATGTTTTCTTAACCGTGTGTTTAAATATTCTTAAACGAAGATATCTTCTTATGTTCATTTTTGGTGCAATCCATATTTTGGAAATCCGAGACGAAGATATCTTCTTCACTATATGTTTTTAAATTCATAAACGAAGATATCCTCGCCACTCTACATTTTCAAAATCATAAACGAAGATATCTTCTTATTTTATTTTTTGGTTCAATCCATATTTTTAATATCCGAGACGAAGATATCTTCTTCACTGTAAATTTTGAAATTCATAAACGAAGATATCTTCTTATGTTCATTTTTTGGTTCAATCCATATTTTTAATATCCGAAACGAAGATATCTTCTTATGTTATTTTTTGGTGCAATCCATATTTTTAATATCCGAGACGAAGATATCTTCTTCACTATATGTTTGCCAATTCATAAACGAAGATATCCTCGCAACATGTAATGCACCTACCTGTGGTATGTATTGATGTCAATTCCAGAATGAAAACTCATTTATTAACTTCAACTACTGCTGTATCAAGATCATCACTCTCATACCCTCACTCTCACTCTCACTCTCACATTACACTCTCACTCCTTCCCGAATCTCTATCTACCGTTGTCTTCCCTTCATTCATTAAGCGTAAAACTCATAAGATGGATGTAGAGATGGACCCAGACATGCTGGTTTTATCGCAGCAACAACTGGAGCGATACTTAAGTCTGATCAACGATGACCCTGTCCCTTTTAGTGTCTATCATGTAGATGAGATTCTTCCTCTATTACGAATAAACGTTAACGACGGACTGATGGCCCACATGCAAAGCAGATGGGATACGGACTCTCGTTCTTTTGTTATTGGGGAAATGCACATATGCCCGACGCTAGAGGACTTTGCTTCAATCCTTAGGTGTGGTACAAATGCACTCATGATCTTGCCTGTCCATCAAGATCCTCATATGGCCGTCCACATTTGCGACAGCTTCTATGGATGTACAATGTTTGATGCTCTCTTGTTTACCCTCCAACATGGATTTCTGAATATGACAAACATAGACGAGTACATTTGGCGTGTCCAGGGAGCTGAGAGGACCATCAACCACACACAAAGCAAACTGATCATGCTTGTGGTTCTGGCTCATTTTTTTTTATGTCCGGCTGCAGGACGCCGGCCTTCGGAAAGGCTCCTACGGGTAGTTCCTGCACTGATGGGAAACGCCCCAAACCTGGCTAGCCTGGTACTTGCTGAGACATTACTTGGTCTTAACGAATTTGTTCCCGAGGAAAACAACTATTCTCGCCGTGGATCACCTTTGGTTCTATACCTCTGGTTGTTAGACAAGTTGCATTGGTTGCCCCGTCCTTCAATTCCCTACACTTCCTTTGCCAATCTACAAGTGCAAAGGGTCAATGGACTCGTGCCTCCGAATTTTATTTCGGATATTCACCCAATTAGGTTCATTGTTCCGTGGTATCTGTTTGCTGAAATGATGTACGAGATGAGGGGTTCTCCATTCATCATTTTGTTGGGCCTTCAGGGAACTACCTCCTACTGCACAAGTGTCATATACAGACAATTTGGCCTACGGAATCCCCTACCTTCAAATGGAGACAATCCTCCGGAGGACTTCATGTTTACTCCTCAACATCTTTACTTAGAGTACGCATCAATAATTGAAAATTCTTTGACGGTTTTCATCCCCAACCGATGGATCAATGCTGTGAACGAAGCCATTCAGCTATACATTCCACCCGTCATCGAACATGAGGTCGTGTCGCTGACAGGACCGATAGACGAGTCATCATCTCATGAATCAGACTAGAGCTTCATTTTTATTGTTGAACATCTATATTTTTGGTTAATCTGTGCAGTACTTATGTAAACGGATTATGGAATGTTTTTGTGTATTCATCAATATTATGAAGTTATGTTTGATTATAGTCTGAAGTTATATTTTACATTATGTATTTCGTTTATTCTGTAGTGATATAAATCGACTCATTGTCGTTAGCTTTGATTCATTCTTTGATTGCAATTTGGATGTCATGATCAATTCGAAGTATAATGTAAAACGACTGATCCGTTCATGTAAACCCCTTCGATTGATCAATCGATTGGATCTTCGCCTGTAAAACCCTTAAAAACGAAGATGATGTCGCATCCAATCTTTGAAGTTACATATTATTGTTGACACTTTCATGTCATACTGTAATGAATTGGAAAACGAAGATTCATTCGCCTGTAAGTTTCTATATGAAACAAAACATTGTTACGAAACGACATAATATTCGCTTGATCTTCATATTTCAGGTCGACCACATTCAACGGAAATGTATTGAAAATATCTTTCATCATTCAAAAAAGAAAAGAAGATTGTTTTCGTATAAAACCCTATAAAGAAATCATTTCATATCTATGGATTACTGTATGTAGCCTGTAATGACATATCAAATCGGAACAGTGTGCCGTATTGTTGTCACATCAAAAAAATTAATAAATATTGTATTTTAATGAAGTTGCAAATTATGTTTTTTTTTCAATTTTTAAGCACATGACTTCATCTAATTATATTTGAAAAGAAGCGAACATATATTCGTGTGCAGAACTAATTTGAAGCGAATAAATATTCGCTTGAATGAATTCTAGGTTGACTTACATGTGAAACGCATAACCCCTACATGAGAATACCCTTTACACCTGATGTAAGTACACCAACGCTTGTATGTGAAGACCAAAATGATGAACGAATGTGGGAGGAAATTACACGCCGCGAATAAATCTTCGCTACAAACCATTTTCCAATTTCTTTCCGTTAATCACATATAATTTTTATTTATAATCATTACACATCGAATCGGACCAAAACTTACATTTAAAATTATGGCAATGATATGATAATACTTTATTATTTTTAACAATTTCGTTATTTTATTAATGTTTAATGACATTTGCATGAAAATATAAATAACAAATAAATATTATCATTCGACGTACAAATTTTCATTACAAGTTTCATAAACATTTCCCCGTTTCATAAACATTTGTACATTTTAACAATATTCATCTGCATCTCCAGCTTCAAGGCATCTCCATTGAAGCAACCACAGCGGATCTCTCACGCATAACTGGGGTCCTACACCTGTTGAGTTATCTCTTGAGATGTTTTCCATCCCAGGGAATCTCCCAAATGATACATCCCAGGGAAGCAACCACAGCAGTGTACACGAATGATCTTCATTTGATCGGTAGTTTCTACTTGAGTTACCAAGCATTCGTGTACACTGAAGATGTTTTCCACCACTTGATCTTGATTGTACAAGTTTTCCATCACAGAGAATCTCCCAAATGATACATCCCAACAAACTATATGAAAAAAACACACACTCTCAACAAAAACGCTCAATAGATATTTCATGCTGCCGACGAAGATTGTTCATGTAATCCCTACATTTATAGCAAAAAGAAAATCTGTTTTCTTCATAAATTATTTAGATCTATTGATTCAGAAAAAGTAAATTTCCCGTGATGAAATATCAAATCCGAACAGTGTGTAGTCACTTTGTCACATCATGAAAAAGTAATTTCATTCACGAAAATGTAATAACACTTAATAATATTAAAAATAATACATTATTCAATATTGTCATTCACATTATATTAGATAATAAATTATTTCAACATGAATAAACACATTTTCATGAATAATTATAAAATTATATTCAATATAATACGTAGGATGTGTTGGGTAGACAGTAGTACACTGTTATAATTATTTCAATATAATTATAAAAGTATATTTATCCCAATAGTAAAATTATAAGGGTGTTTGGTTGAACTGGTTTTATATGTATAGTAATTATTTAAATTTATTTGTAATATTTTTTAATCTTATTCTTTTAATATTAACATTAATTCTTTTTATTAAGTTTTAATTAAAGTTTAATTATTAAGCTTTTATTATTTTTAATTTAAGTTTAATTATTTTTAATATTTGTTAATCTTATTCTTTTAATATTAACATTAATCCTTTGTTTTGTCACATCGTGCAGAAATTAGATGTCATCATTGAAAAAGAGGTGTGTTTTTGTATAAAACCCTATAAAGAAATCATTTCATATCTATGGATTCAGTAAAAGTATTATGCATGTCATGACATGTCAAATCGGAACAGTGTGCAATATTGTTGTCACATCACAAAAAGTAAGAAATAGTATATTTTAATACAGTTTCCAATTGCACAACATTTTTCTATTTTTAAACACATGCAATCATCTAATTATACAAGAAAAGAAGCGAACATATATCCGTGTTCAGTGAAACTTGCAAATTATGAGAAACTAATCTGAAGCGAATAAATATTCGCTTGAATGGATTCTAGGTTGACTTACATGTGAAACACACAACCCCTACATGAGAATACCCTTTACACCTGATGTAAGTACAACAAAGCTTGTATGTGAATACCTAAATTATGAATGAATGTGGGTGGCAAACACACTAACGCGAATAAATCTTCGCTACAAACCATTTCTCAATTTCTATCCCCTGGATCACATTTCATTTTTATTTATAATTCATTGCCGACATATTTTTGTACGTTACATCATATCTTAAACTAATCATTATACATCGAATCGGACCAGTCTTCATTATTTTAGATAGGGAACATCAATCATAATTTATATATTGTTAATTAAAAAGTTTAGGTGATGTTTGATCTTATCTTGTTACACTCATTATAGGAATCAAAAATTTATATTAAAAAATGCTGAAGACTACGGTCATAAATTAAAATATTACATTTACTATAATTAACATTATATGAAATATTAAATTATTCATACATAACAAACCTTATATTTATTACATGAGCGTCAAAGTAAAATATATACAATGTCATTTATATTCCAAAAAAAATTATAAAAAAATTTAATTGACAGCTCAATTAAAAAGGAAATTAGTACAATGAAGCGCCAAAAAAATTACCACATGTCAAGTCAACTGTCACAAAGTCTCAGACTTTGTGACGCCGGTCAGTGAATCGCTACCATCGAATCAAACGTCATTCCTTTAGATTGGATACGATCTGTTAGATTGGCAGATCGAAGATTTGTTCGCTTATTCAGCATTGAGAATCAAATAGTTGTTTCTTTTGTGGGAATTTTTTTTCAAATAATGTGAAACATGAAAGACATGTACTAAGCGAAGATATATTCGTACAGTGCGGAGTTCTGCACGAATACATCCTCGTCTATTGTCGTATGTTACTTTTCATAATGCATAATTACCTTTCACACTACAAAAGCGAATATCGCTTCGACTCGTACGAAGTTCATGAGAAACTCCTTATTCATGTTTGTGAAAACCGATACGGCCTCATGAAAATACATTCACACTAAGAGTGCACTTTGCATAGTAAAACTGTAAAACATCTGAAGCCCGAATTCGGCCGTAAGACACCCAGGTTATTCTACCATCTGACCTAGCGCTGTCGTCTCCGGCATTTCGACTACGAACCCATTTGTCTTCCGGTTAGTATCTTCGGCTCCAGCGAAAATGGTAAGAAGTATTTACGGTTGCATGCTTGTGTCTATTTCGTTTTCTTAGTTTAGGTCGTTAGAATCTAAATGTGACTTTAACATCTCAGAATCAGGATTCCGATATGCAAATAGTTCCATATACTGAATCCACGACTGAAGTGAACACACTAAGGTAATTACGCGAATGTTACAATTGTTAAAATTTGACTCTATTTGGATTAGGTAAGTAATCCAATTTGCTAATGATAATGTAGTGTTCAACAAAGGAAACGAAAACCCGATGCATCAGGCACGCCCACGACACCACTGGATATTCTGGCCAACGCGGCGAATGAAGCACTTAGTGAGAACCAGGTTCAGAAGAAAAGAAGAAGGACTCGTGACCCTGATGTCGATTTCAAGAGCAGAACCTCTCCATCGGGCCTTCATCACCTGATTAACAGGTTATCTGAAGAACAGAAGCAGGCTGTGAAGGACATCGGATTTGGTTCCCTTCTGTCACTTGGCATATCAAAATGCCCACTTCAATTCTCACGGTGCATTGTGAGTCTATTCAATCCCAGAAGGAGGAGCATCGTCCTACACAGTGGAGAGGAGATGCAGATTGATGAAGAGGATGTTCAATGTGTATTGAACATACCCAGAGGTGAATTAGTTGTGGCAGAGTGTTTAGGAAATCACACGGACGACAAGGTGTACAAGGAACATCTCACGGCGTGGAGAAGGAGATGGGGATTCGAGAACAGTGGAGGTCCTTCAACCTACCAAATGCCTGACAAAATTCTACAGAACACAGAAGGAGACAGTAACTTCAAGATGGACTTCGTGGTGTTTGTTGTATCCAGTTTTTTGTGGACATCCCAAAATCCACAGTGTAGGTAAACCCAAAGAACCTAGCATTAATTCTGTGATCTCATTTAGAACTTCAATATCATTTTACATGGCTTGTGTCACTACTTTTTTATTTTCAGATTCAAAGTACTGAAATCCCTCCAGGATGTATCTAAAATCAAAGACTACAACTGGTGCAAGTTCACGTTAGACGGGCTAGTCGACAGTGTTTATAAGTGGAAAGCAAAGAAGACATCCTATTTCCATGGACCATTAACCTTTCTTTTGGTGAGTGTAGAAATCTATTTGCTGGAGGTTGTCCATTCATAATTTTTTGATGACTTTGAACGTAACATATATTTGTTCATGCTAATGTATCAGTTGTGCTACTTGGACCGTGTGGTTGAGTTCAAGGTAAACAGTAAGATCTCAAGGAGTTTTCCTATTCTAGGATGCTGGGACGAGAAGAAGATGTACGAAAGGGTTGAGTATGAGGCTGCACAGGGGGGGTTTGGACATGGTAGGGTGGTTGCTCGCATAGCCATGCCGAATGAGCAACCACCGATGCAACAAAATGTGCAGCCAACACCACCACAAACTGGAGATGACCATCCAACTGAGCATGCTCCAATTACACAAAACCTGGCGTCATGTTTGAGGAAGGTTGCTGCCGCTGCCGAAGAATTGGCACAAGGGGCTAAATATCTGAATGAGATGCACCAGATAAACGCCATGGAACTTGTACAGTCTGCGTTTGAGCCCTTGGCCACGGTGCTAAACTCCAATGCAATCCTGAGGGAAGGCTTACAGCGGAGTCTGGACCAAAACAAAAAGCAGCAGCCCAGAGGAAGTGGCATTAACCCCCACACGGAAGCCACCACCCAAGCGAAAGGCAACACCCTTCCTACCAACAACCATGCCAACACCAATCCAACGGCCCCATCGAACAAGAACACATTCACCCCCTCCACCGAAACGAAGACAAAAGCCAACCACCCACCAACGGCCCCATCCAACAAGAGCACACTTTCTCCCAACATCCAAAAAAATATCAACGCAGACAACCAAGCCAAATCCAACACCCATCCTCTAAACACCCTAGACCACACACAACCCACCCTCACACCAACACCCCAATCCCACAAGAACCCCCTTCCACTCAAAACAGTTACCCAAACCCCAGCCCCACCCCCTCCAATGGCACAAGCCAACGCCAACCCCTTCCTCCAATCATAACCACACCCACTCCAGTGGCACAAGCCAAAGCCAACCCCATTCCTTCACTCAAAACCACACCCCCTCCAATGGCACAAGCCAACGCCAACCCCCTTCCTCCAATCATAACCCCACCCCCTCCAGTGGCACAAGCCAAAGCCAACCCCATTCCTCCACTCAAAACCACACCCCCTCCAATGGCACAAGCCAAGCCCAAAACAAACCCCATTCCTCCACTCAAAACCATACCCCCTCCAATGGCACAAGCCAAAGCCAACCCCATTCCTCCAATCATAACCACACCCCCTCCAATGGCACAAGCCAAGCCCAAAACCAACCCCATTCCTCCACTCAAAACCACACCCCCTCCATTGGCACAAGACAAGCCTAAAGCAAACCCCATTCCTCCACTCAAAACCACACCCCCTCCATTGGCACAAGACAAGCCCTCAGCAAACCCCATTCCTCCACTCAAAACCACACCCCCTACATTGGCACAAGACAAGCCCTCAGCAAACCCCATTCCTCCACTCAAAACCACACCCCCTCCAATGGCACAAGACAAGCCCAAAGCAAACCCCATTCCTCCACTCAAAACCACAACCTCTCCAATGGCACAAGCCAAAACCAAAGCCAACCCAATTACTCCCAAAACAGAAACCAACACGAACCCCAGCACTACAACCACCCCAGCCTTGCCTCCTACCCTAATTATCCAAAAAAATGAGGAAGCAGGACCTTCAAAGGCCTTAAATGTCCAAAGAAAAGCCCCACGAAATTTGAAAACTGATTGGTTAACCGATGTCATCAAAACCGAAACCAACAAAAACTCCCCTTCTTTGGCGATAGTTAAAAAGGAACCTGAAGAATGCATCTCCAGTCTACCACAGCCACTTCAAACCGCCTCGTCATTGGAGACAGTGAAGAATGAACCTGAAGAAGGCATCTCCAGTCTACTAACGCCATTTCACACCGCCTATTCTTTGGAGATAGTAATGAATGAACCGGAAGAAGGCATCTCCAGTGTACTACCGCCACTTCAAACTGGCTCTTCTCGTCCAAACATGCGAACGACAGAATGGGTTAAAGCATTGGAATTGCCTACAGCTTTGAAAACACCACAATTCAATAAAATGTTTAGGGATGACAAGAAACTAACAAACTTTCAGAAGATTTTTGTGGGTTTCGTATTTGCTGGAGGACTTGATCCAAGGTAATGTTTGCTGCAAATGCTTAATTATTCATAAAAAATAGGAATTGCACACCATCTTGAAAAATGTTTTGCTGTTTCCATGCAGTGAAATGTTATTTATTGCGGAACACCTATGTCTACACGTGACGCGCGGGGACATGCTCACAATGGCTAATGAAACCTGGGTAGACAGTATGATTATTGATGTTTGGTCATACATTTTGCACAACCTTTGTAGGAAAAATGTCAAATCTCGTTACAAGAAGATTTTCTACACAACCGTGCTCACCGTAAGTTGTACTAGCACTGTTATTTATCAATTATGTTATTCTTGTGAGACTAAAGACTGCTGTAAACAGATTTTTCGTGAAGGTGGGATAACTACGCGAGAAAAATTCAATGACAGGTTCTGTCTAGAAGGTCGTGCTTTCCAAATTTCAAAAATGGACCTCTGGGAAGTGGACCTCGTAAGTACATCTTTGGCTGTCATACCTTATAATATCATTTACCACTCAGTTCAAATCTAATCTTTTCTAATTCTATCCACAGTTGTTTTTCCCAATCATTGATGACAGACATTTCTACCTTGTTTGCTATAACTTCATACAAAGGCAATTTCAAGTAATTGATAACCGCGAGTCACCTATGCAATCGCCCTTTGAAAGAAGATATAAGAATGCACAAATCTTGGTATGACACTACAATTAAAATTTAAAACAGTTCAATTTTGGAATTCTAGTAGCACTAAAATACATTACATAATGTTGTTTGTAATGATGTATCAGGATGACTACATTCAACAATATATGAACGACGTAGACCCCGTTCTTGCTAAAAAGTATGGCGGTTTGGAAAAGACATGTCTGAAATTGCCATGGCAGGATTCAAAGAATTACACTGACTGCGGCATTTATTGCATGAGACACATGGAGACGTATGAAGGTGAGGTGAAGGGGTGGAAAACTGGCTTTGGAGTTAAAAGAAATGTAAGGAACCAAATAAGGACATTGAGGATGGAATACTGTTGGCGTGTCATTGGCTCGGAGCTCAACAAGGCCAGGAGCGAGGTCTACAATTCCTGCCGTAAATGGATAAGTCAATGATTTAGGAACTGTATACATATTGTGTAATTAAATTTTACAAATAATTTTAGTTCACATGAGTACAATAATGTACTCATAGACAGATGGGGTAATTAAACTATTCCTATAATTGTAATGATTTATTGTTACAATAAAGAATATGTTGTGTAATTTCAATTCTAAAAAATTGTTACTTCACATCCTCACACTTAGGAACGTGTTTACATGAAGTGTTTTTTTTATGAAATTTGATTTTCAAATACTTGTTCAATTATGTGTTAAATGAATAAATTAAGTGAAATAAACATGAGCCGCATAAATATTCGCTTCAAACACCTTCTCTTCATAAAATATGTATGTGAAGCCTCTAATTTCATGAAAGAAATATGAAGAGAATAAATATTCGCCTCTAATACATATTTTCGATGAAGCGAATACATATTCGCCTCACGTTACTGATAATGTAAAGCCACCATCTCATCCATGAGAAGCGGGATGACTTGTCATGTCACTGCACTTACCACGACATGTAAATACCAGTTTCAACATAAAGATCAATTTCATCAGACAAAGATGGTTAGGTTCAAGCGAAAACATCTTCGCCTCAGTATTATGTTTCATTTTCTCAATTTGCAACTAAAAGGATACTTAATATTAGTTGACTTGGGGCGAATAAATATTCGATTCATATAGGTGTTTGTAATTTTTTAGAAATGAATTAGTGTGGTCATTCATTTGGTATTTCATAAAACTTCGCATGCATACATTCGACCTTATTCTTTGTTTCAAATCCAACGTACATACAATACTATATACATATCAGATTTCACATGAAACTGGAATTCGATAGTTGAGATGACAAAAGAACAGTGAACGGAGTATTGGCGTCCATGCTGAAACTTTCGTCCCATTGTTGAGGAGTTGAGAACTGAGGAGTTGTCGTTGGCATTGCACTTGATGGCTGGAAAGGAAGATCAAATTTATTTAAAAGTATGTTATTATATGAATATTAATAACACAATTATTAGTAAAGAAGGGTAAGTCAGCAATTTCATACCGGAATATGTGATTCACTAGTTATTCTTGTTGATTTTCGTTTTCTTGAGTTCTTCTCCAGTCCACCTTTCCTTCTCTTACCCGACTTTGTTGGCTTCTTAGTTTTCATTCCTTTTGCTTGCACAGGGGCACCCTCGGCCGAACGTGATAAACCGGTTGGTGGAGTTTGCATATTTAAACTCTCCTGCAATTTTTTATCCACAAACGTGCACTGGCTCAGCATGATTTCTTTGACATGATTGTAAGTGTCATCTCTTTCGGCTGCCTTGTTAAATAAATGCATGGACAACCCACACAAATCTCTGTATCTTATGTTATGAAGCTCACTCGGATCAACATTAGTACTGTCCACGGTTGGATCAGTTCCAAATATTCCATCTTTGACTGTTCTTGTCCACCTCTTCAATATCAACGCCGGAGGAATCTTCAACACGTCAATCGTTGTGAAAATCTTTAGGATGTGAGCACACAAAATCCCTCCAAATTCAAATTTACAGCAGCTACACTCGATATTCTTATCGTCATTCTTATGAACTGTAACTGTATGAGAGCATCTCCTAGTGTGGGGTGTTACCTTGTATTTTCTGTGTGTGTCAACATCCTCTAACATTTCAACACCACAATCATGCGACATAAACCATTGTTGTTCAAAGCACTTAAAGACCTCTGGGGTGTAAACTTTGCAGGCATCCTTTAAGATCAAAACTGGATAGTTAAGACTTGGTTGGCTGGTAATTGATTTGAAATCAGCCTTCAACACATCATATCTTCTTTCATCAAGTAGTCTTTCAAAGTGTTTGAAAAATTCTAAAAACTTGTGTTTGTAGGAGCAGTACCTTTTCAACATACTGTTCATACTCTCACTTCTCTGTGTTGTCGTCATATCAGCACAAAACATTTGTCGTCCATACACTAATGCCCACTTTCGCCTGATGCTAAACATGCGTTTCAACCAATCGTTGTTTTCAAGCCCGTAGTTTGTCAACATTTGATTCCAAGCTTCAACAAACTCTATCTCTTCTTCAAAATCATATATACACGAAGAAAAATCCTTAGAAAAATCTCTGAAATTATGGAACACCGAGCTAAGATGTATGGCTGCATTTTGAAATATGTGCCAAATACAGAGACGATGATTTGTTTCGGGCCATTGAGACGCCAAGGCCTTAGCCATGGCCGCGTCTTGATCTGTAAGAATGGTTTTTGGTTTTTTCCCATGCATAGCTTTGGTGAAAGTCTCAAACAACCAATCAAAAGTCATCGCAGTTTCATCGTATAATAGAGCTGCTCCAAAAAGAATTGATTGTTTGTGATGATTGACACCTACAAAAAGCGCAACTGGACGACCTTCATTATTCTTCTTGTATGTGGTGTCAAAACTGACCACGTCTCCGAAGTATGAATAATCGGACCGCATGTTGGAATCACACCAAAAAATATTCGTTATCAAATCGTCCGCATCAAGTTGAAAAGCATTATAAAAACCAGGATCATTGGATTGTTTGTTCTGCAAATACTCTAATACACCCCCTGTTTCCCCAAAATTACACTCTCTGGTTCTTTTCGTGCGCAGGTAATTTTTGTAATCCTCAGGAAGAAAACCTAGATTCTCCCTTCCACCGATTTGTTTAGACATTAGAGCATGTGATGACTTAGGAGGAATTCCCACGTTAGTGGCCATCTCGATATGTAAGCCTGCAACTGCAGAAATATTCCTATGGCATCTATACAGGTGAGTTTTCTTTGGACTTGCAAGAGGATGACTATGATCACTAATAAAATTTACCACTTGGAACTTTCCATTGTCTGCACGCTTTATCCTCAATTTCGCTTCACAACAGAACCGAGTCACAGAACGTCTACGTTTCACATAGACATCACGTTTGTCCTTTCCCCGTTCACCCTGTGCACTACAACAAAAAACTCTATCCAGTATTTTACCCTCCTTGTCTACATGTTTTGAACTGCGCCTTATACCAAATCCTATTAGTTTAGCGTATGCTAAGTAGAATACGTAGCCTTCTTCTTCACTCTCAAATTCTCTACCTAAAAGTGGAATTAAGTTGGATTCGATGTCCTCCAAAGGTTGGCCGTTTCCATCGAAATTCAATTGACGACGACAAGTAGCAGATTCGCTGTTCAGTTTGAACAAGTGGAAAATAAAGGTTTGTAGATTATTGGAAAATGAAAACAATATAAGCGAAGAATGCTTCACTTCAACAGTATGAAGAATGTAATATTAGGCGAATATAGTTTCGCTTCATAAGATATTATCTCATAATGTAGTAGTGAAGAGATCTTCGCTTACATGTGCACTACAAAAATTGGAGAAGTTAAAAAATGTTACCTTAAATCAATAATATCATTCTCGTCCATATCATTCTCGCTGATACGTATTCCTTCCTGATAATCAAAAAGAACATGACCTTTTCATGTCGATGATTCAAAAAACATAGAAAAGGTTGGGAAGAAAAGTAAAGGAGGTATAGATGACATTCAAAAACAAACCATTTTATAATTTAGGAAGACGGATTGATATTATAATGAAGTCTCCGGCGAAGGAGAGGTCGATGGTAGACAATGTAGTATAACTCCGGCGAAGAAATGGTCGTACAGTAGAGAGAGAGAAGAGTACAAAGTTGTCTAGCTTAGCAGCATGGCTTGCTGCATGCAGCATTTAATGAAACCTGTGTTAGGTGGCGGTGAGGTGACTTGTTAAAAAAATTATTTCATTTTAATAATTAAATGACAAAAATTATTATGAAATTAAATTAATAAATCAATCAATCAATCAGTAAGCGAAGATTTCTTCACATTATTGTTTTGACAATTGTTTCACAAATATTATTTTGACAGTAGTTTTAAAAAATATTAATTATTTATCAAATTTATACTTCAATTTATACAGTATTTGTTAATGTTTCAAGATTTAGTTAAATATAAGGCTGATGTTTAAAAAAAAAACAATTCGAAGAACAAAAAACATAATTCTGAAATCAAATATGACATTGAATTTTCAAGAATGCAAAATATTCAAATATTAAGTAAAAAATTAAACCAACACATGTCTATTACAAAAACAAAGGCTGCAAATCACAAGCAGCAATGGATTCTAGCAAGCTTGTGTGAGGAACACCAAACACATCCAAATATGTCTTCAGAGGATTCTCTGCCTCAAATACCCAAACAAGTTCATTAACATCGTGCCTAGACTTGTCGTATACAACTATAGTTTTGTCGTCCTCGGGCTCGACAAATGGATTCTCCATTTCTTTAGTTGTACCTCCTCCAGCAATTACAAACCCCATAAGATCAAGTTTGTAAGCCGGGATGAATTCCCCTGCAAATATGAAGGTGTAACTGTCGAAGAGTTTGGGCAGCTGAAAGAAAATACAATACATTATTAGTAATGATGGACAATTGAATATCATATGGAGGAGGGAATAAGACAAAACTTACATTGTTCAAATAACGCATTCTGCCAGCTCTTGGACCGCCCACAGTCCCATGATTATCTCGCTGCACCTCGTATGGTTCCTCGTCCACGTAACAGTTAAATCTGATTGATGATTTTATCCCTGTATAAAAGCAATAGGTGTTTTTAGTTTCATATATGTGAAAATGAATATTGAGTTAACAGTAAAGGGTTAAGAATAACAGAGTCTCACAATCAATGGTAAGGACCCAACTCCCGTTCAATATGCCCTTCAATACTTTGATAGTGCGACCGCATCCACCATTAGAATCGGTGGATGCTATGACGTGGGTAACATCGTCTCGCCACCTCATTGACACCGTGGCACCACATGTGTTAGCATATTGTTGCATCAAGTGCTGTTTAAGAACAATCATAAATATTTCAGTTAAACAGGATGAAAACTTAAACAATATGGAAAAAAAAGGGAGAAATGTAACGAAGAGTACTATCTCTTCACTTGTTAATTGATTTGGGCATAAAATCCAATCTTTGCCAAAGTTTTGGACGGATGCTGAGGCAGCCTGCACGTGCATGAAAAAAAAAAACGGTCTTTGTGAGTATGTACTAGGGTTTCAGGGAAATAATATCACAAAACACAACACTAGGTAAGTTTTCCTAAATAACATTGATTTACAGTCAAGGTAACATTTTGAGAGTAGGGTTTCCAAAAGATTAAAGAGACAACAACATCACATAACAGAATCTAGTGTAGTAGTTCCATAATCCTAAATATTAAAAGCTACTAGTCAGGAATACGTACCATTGTGGAGTCGTGAAGATGTGGATTCAGGTTCGGTCGACGGGGAGCCGGTTACGAATCGCCGTGAAAAGGAGGCAGGAAGAGATAGAGATGAATCGGGCGGAAATGATAATAAAATAATCATATTAGGGGGTATATATATTCATGTAACCGGGGCGAACATGTCTTCTTCCAAAAAGCGACTATTCATTCCATGTAACATGACACAGGGACTAGGGGCGAATAAGTGTTCTCTCGAGAAGCGACTATTCAATCCATTTTACATGGAACATGGTCTAGGCGAACAAATGTTCTTTTCCAGCGAAAAAATTGAAATAAAGAAAAAAAAGTAATGAATTAATTGAAGCAAATATATCTTCGCTCCAGAGAGTCTCCAGGCAAAAAAAAAGAAATAAAAAAAAAAATAGGAAAAAAAAACTAGCCGGTAATTGAGGCGAAGATTTGTTCGGTTGCTGCATGTCATCTTCAATTAATTGAATTAATATTTAATAAACGGAAATATAAAATCCATGTAATTTTGGTGTTCACATAAACGGGTAAGTGTCTTTACATGGTAGTCAAGCGGTCTTCTCATGGGTGGGTAGGGGGGTTTTACATGAGGTTTTTATTAGAATGAATTGAAGCAAATATATCTTCGCTCCAGAGAGTCTCCAGGCAAAAAAAAAGAAATAAAAAAAAAATAGGAAAAAAAAACAAGCCGGTAATTGAGGCGAAGATTTGTTCGGTTGCTGCATGTCATCTTCAATTAATTGAATTAATATTTAATAAACGGAAATATAAAATCTATGTAATTTTGGTGTTCACATAAACGGGTAAGTGTCTTTACATGGTAGTCAAGCGGTCTTCTCATGGGTGGGTAGGGGGGTTTTACATGAGGTTTTTATTAGAATGAATTGAAGCAAATATATCTTCGCTCCAGAGAGTCTCCAGGCAAAAAAAAAAAAATATAAAAAAAATATGAAAAAAAACCTAGCCCGTAATTGAGGCGAAGATTTGTTCGGTTGCTGCATGTCATCTTCAATTAATTGAATTAATATTTAATAAACGGAAATATAAAATCCATGTAATTTTGGTCTTCACATAGACGGGTAAGTGTATTTACATGGTAGTCAAGCGGTCTTCTCATGGGTGGGTAGGTGGGTTTTACATGAGGTTTTTATTAGAATGAATTGAAGCAAATATATCTTCGCTCCAGAGAGTCTCGAGGCAAAAAAAATGAAATAAAAAAAATAAAAAAAAAATCCAAGAAAATAAAAGATTGAATTACTTGAAGCGAATATTATATCGCTGCCTGTGTTATTTAATAAATTAAATTAATATTTAAAAAACGTAAATATAATATGACTGTCAATTCGGTCTTTACATGGACGTGTAAGTGTGTTTTCATGAACGGCAGGCGTTCTTCTCATGGGTGGGTATGCGGGGTTTACATGAGGGTCATGGCAACGGGCGTGTAGATCAGAGCGAAGATATCTTATCTGGGTATTATCTGAATATTATATTATTTCCTGGCGTTAACGGGCGCTTCCGTTAACGGCGTCTTGTGTGAACCCGGGCCTAAACCCGGATTCCGGATTCTCCCTCCCTCCGTCTCCTGCCCAGATTGATTTATTATTAAATTAATAATGCTGCAATCTGATTGGTGCGCCACAGGGGAACACGGCAATCGGTAGCAGAAGATCTGAACTGGAAAAATAGCCCAACAATGTGTACAAATCTCAATTTGTCTTTCTGAATTCCTTTCCCATAAAAGTCCCTTAAAGTGAAAATCAAATCTAAAATTTGTGATATCTTACACAAGAATCTTTATATTTAAATTAAATACTCTAATGGATTGTCCTTGCAACTAATTAAGTTAAATTAAATAACCAACAAAAAGAATACCACTTTACCAAAGCAGTCAGATATTATTGTCACACATTATACATATCTTATTCAAAGTGGTAGTAAATAAATTACTGCTGGAGACACATTCTGAAAACAAAATGCATTTGTTTTCTCTTTAATTTTTTTTTTGAAAATGGTGAAAAGTTTTCAAGGCAGAAATTGCGTAACCAGAAACAGTTCCTGACCATCGTAAATCATGTCGACGTCTAAAATCTTTCCCCCAGTTTCTGTTATAATACAACAAGGGGACGTGCTTGCAAAGTTTAACTGCTGTTTTGAACATTCAACCAGCTCTTCTATTCTATGTGGAGGAACCCAAAGCAAAACTCCATATTGTTTGCCATCTCTTTGAGCACCCCCGGGATGGAAAGGAAAAACTGTGCATTTCTTTCTCCGTCTCCTGTCTATATTCATCAATCAAAACTAATTTCAGTTAACCAAATTATGATGACAATTAATGCAGGTTTACTAACAATGATTTCGAATTTTGAAGTATATTGGAGAATTTCATGGACTAAAAATCATGTTTATAGTGAAAAAAAAGGTTGATAATTTAACTGATGAAATACCTTGAAACTCATTTGAGCAATCAGGAAAAGCCGACAATTGAGCCCTTTTGGCATCTTCAAGTAGTTTTATCATCTTCTTATCTCCACTTACTCTAGCATCATCCAGAGGAGTACTTCCCCATCTGTAAAGATAGTCATACAAAAATGGTTGCTCTCCTATCAGGCCTTGTTTGATATTTCCAATAAAGTAAGGATAAAATGGTATTTTGATTCATGATTTGATTGATGCGGTGGGGAATTGGATGGTGGGTTATTTGAAAACAATCCGAAATAATCCACATCAAACAAGCTCTTACATGGTCATATACTAATCGGAACAGAGCATGGATGAAAAATCAACTGATAGTATAAGCCAACTTGAGTTTACCTATCTTTGGCAGCAATGCTAGCCCCGGCTTCCAAAAGCAAACATGATATTGAGCACAAACCTTCTGACGCAGCAACATGAAGAGGAGTTCTCATGTCATAATTTTTGGAGTTGGGATTGATTCCATAAGCCAAAACCCTTTTTAAGAAATGTGAGTCTCTTCTAACAACAGCCATACAAAGGCAGTTTCCAGCATCCTCTATAACTAAAGATGCACCGGCTTTCACAAGTAAAGAAGTAACTTGATCATGCCCATTCCTGATGGCTTCAAGTAGTGGAGAATTCCCAAAATTGTCTACGAGAAGAGATAATAGGGTGATTAGATCTATGTAATCAATAAATTAGGAGAAAATAATAAAGAGAAGTTTAACCAGCTAACCTGTAACATTGATCTCAACTCCTTCATGTATAAGGAACTGAGCTATATCTTCATACCCCTTGGATGAAGCTACATGCTACACATTTTTAAATAAAAAACTTTAATTGGAGTAAACAAATGCACGTCTTTTTTAAGAGATAATTGATAAAACATAGCTTATTAAGTTTCCAAATGGATCAGTATTTTTAGATGAAGGATGAAGAGAAAAGACAATAATAAGCTTGCAAACTCTACTTGGTGAAAGTGTATACTCGTATATATCCCTTGAATTAATACATCCAAGACTACTTACAAACTTAAAGTGTGTGCTCAATAAAGTTGTGGATAGTATCTGATCCCATGGGTGATTTTAGCTTTTGTTTTAGGGTTCTGGTTCTCATATATTTATAATTTGATTTTTATGTGAATCACTTTATCTTTAAGACCTGTCATATCCTACTAAAATGCTCCTTATCATGTGTCATAAACGCCTATGAAAAAATGTACTAACCAAGAACAGAATATACTTTCAGGAGAAAATGAAAAGGGAAGTTGAGTTGTACTTCAGTTTTTTTGTTTTGCCTTTAATACCAGATTGAGAAGTTAGGACAAAGATGTTATCATATTTGTGCATATCTAGGAGTTATATCCTCCCTTTTCAAGTCTGATAAAATAATAGTATAAGTTTTTATTGAACTGTAAACAATAAAACATTTTCTGAAGAATTAATTCAGCACCTACCAGAGGCAATCTTCCAACATAATCAGTCCTGTTTGGGTCTGCACCAGCTCTTATCAAGTTCTTTAGTCGATATAGATCACCATCATATGCTGCACAGTTTAACCTCATAGCTAATTCAGATTCATGTTTCTGGACATGAATGGCAATATCTGATTCCAAAAGCTTCTTTCTGATATTGGAATCTTTTCCCTGGCAATGTAGAAAGGTAACAAGTATTCACATAATATAGTAGGAATGAACATTGCATGCTTACTACAAGTCATTTAGTAAAGGTAATAGGTATTCACATATCGATGATCAAAACTGGTACAACGGCAAATTTAGGTGTAGGTAATCAGATCAAGTATAAATTAGCATTGTTCAGTATTAGGTTTTGCAAATAAGTTTAAGTTGAAAGGTTTTGTCAATGGGGGAAAGAGAGGTTTAGTTCAGAACCTCCAGTTCAAACAGAAGATGGAGATGGGAAAGAATAACATGGATAACTTTAAATAATAATAATAATAAAGGTTTCCTGAAACTAACGGAGACAACTGTGTTAATAAAATTAACAGAAGGAAGATCAATTTTAGGAGGTGGTTAATTTTGCATATTATTAAAATACATTACCTGTAATTATGCACCTTTATGTGTTCATATCTGCCACTATTAGAAAACTTCATGTAATCTGTCATTGTTTCCTAAATTTAAGTTGTTACTTGTTAGTCTGTAGGGAACTTATTAGGTTTCAGTTTTTTTCAATGAATACATTTCCTTGCTCACAACTCCAATTGAGCCCTCACAACTAAATCTCAAACTATCCCTCCAACCTCTCCACAATCAACACACCGACCTTCGACGACCTCACACTTGGATTTAAAAACTTCTCAGCTCAACCTACCTGATCTAAAAGCAAGAAAGCCTGTATGATCTTATATTAGTACTAAGAACCTTAAAGGCTTCAATACCCATGATTGAAGCTAAGAATAGTACTACTGATTCCCGAATGTTGAATAATTTTAGTTGTAAAACAAGATACACACATACAGGAATTTTATGTTTTTTAAAAGGAGATGATTGCAATTTCTAATTTCATGAAATCATTTATTATTAGTTAATCAAGCAATATACAAAAAAAATATACATTCTTTTGCACAAAATTAAGGAACATGGAACGCCGGAAATAAGAAATCTTGGAAAAGAATGGCTGGTAGAAGGTAATTATTATAGATTAGAGGAAAAACAAATAATTGCAAGATAAAAATTCACATACCTCAAGCAGGTTGTTTATCATAATGCGCCCATCAGAAAAGTATATCTCAAGGATGTCCATGAAGGATTGTTTATCTAGTCTCAATAGCTTAGATAGGTCGCAAACCAGAACAGAACGAGGTGCAGGAACATTACAAAGTATAGGAATTTCACCAAATGAACTACATGATTGAAAAGACAAGAGAGGTACTTCATTTTCATCATCTTCACCATTTCCAACTTCCTTCTGTAGATAAGATCCAACCACAACAGAGAATACAAGATGTCAATGTGAAGTTAAAATTCATGTAATCAAGCACTCAAAAAATTAAGGTTACTACAGTATGTTTGCTAGCTTCACTTATCCTTAATCTAAACACAGATTGAGTACTTTTCAATTAAGATAGTTTGATAAAAAAAAGTTCTGTGAAACACTTAATTCGTTATGTAGAGTTGAAAAAAGAGAAAAAATTTTAAGTCAGGTAAACTTTACTTTAATCTCTATCACTTAATTTGTTGAATTATAATTACATTTTGTCTGAACTCTGAAATAATATAGTTTATTTGTAATACTAATTCAATTAATATAATTAGTACTTAATTTTCAGTAGTGTTTAGTTTTTTCACCACTTAAATTTCAATTTTATTAAACATCCTCAAGCTAGTATCTTTACAATGGTCCCTGTTAGGTAACGGGCTATTAAATGTTTTTTGTAGAGAATATTTGAATATTAGATAGTTTATAGTTATCTCAATGTATTCAGATTATTAATAGGGAGGTATAATTATCCCCAAGTAGAAGGTAGTAATTATATATAGCTATAGAAATCTCCATGTTTGTAGGGAGTAAGAGGTATCCTAGGAAACTCATGTAAACATGTATTTAAAGGGTACTAACCTATGGAGTAAAACTACACAAATTATTATTCCAAAATTCTGCAATTTCTGATCTGAATATCCAGATCAGCTCATTATTTGGCATCAAATATGTAATTTCAAAGAATTTTGTAGTTGTTTTCAGATATAACGTTGTTGTTTAAAAAAAACAACTAAAAATTTGTTTAAAACGTTGTTTCCAAAATAGGCTTGATCAGTTTGTTACACTTGTTTTCAATAATTCAGGTACCACAATTTTTTACTTAATAAAAGGTAACCGTCATGTATTTTTGTCACTTTTTCATTGCCCTCAAGGTAATAAAAGATTTTGAGAAAATGTTATAATAAGGATATCCTTTCTACACATGCAATATCCTCAAGGTGTTTTAAAATGTTTTTTAGAAGCCTTGCTTGAATTAAGATACATATAAACAACCGATGCCTTGTAGTTACACAGTTATCAAAAAATATGAATATGTCAAGAAATATTGAGCAAGGAAGGTGAAAATCCTCATGAATATATCTTACCAGGAGACCATGACAAACAAAATAAACTTGGTTAACCATTTGACCTTTCTCTATAACCACTTGCCCTGGAAGGTGAAATTCCTCATGAATTTTGGTTGCCTACACAGAACCGACATAAAAAAAGGTGTCTGACACCTTAAGCTTTAAATGTATAGAAATGAACATACAGAACAACTTATATGAGTCATAGTAAAACAAGCAAAAAAACTGGCAAAAAGGTGTAGGAGTGGGTTTATAAAGGGATAAATTAACACCAGAACAAGAATAATTTCAGAAACCACTCAAGTTTCTATAGAGTACACGTGAGACATAAAATTCTTATGAAACCCTCAATCAAATATAATATTAGTGAAGAGAAAATGCAAAAACAAGGTATGTAGACTAGAAAAAATATCTCGTGTGCTTTCTACTTGAAAGAGTGAATTCCTTGTAGTAATGTCATAATCGAGGAGGGTAACTTACAATCTCTTTAATGAATCCCAAGGAGCATCCTTTGAAAAGAGGAACCTCTTTAACAAGTGGCTCATATAACTTCTCCGAAATCTGCCAAGAAAATGGAGAAAATGTAGGTGTTTTGCAATTAGATAGAAAGGGAATTTTAACTTGAGTTCAATTGACAGTTAAAGGTGTTAAATCACCAATCCAGAAAAAGAAAAAGAAAATCTACAGGTAAAGTTGTTAAGAGCACCAATGCAAAATCAGCTACTCAAATTTTCCTAGGATCTAGATTAATGTGTATCCTTCTTTTTTCCCATTTGAAAATTCTCCTTGGCTTTCCTTATATAGCTTTATGTGGGATTAGTGAGAAATGAGATTGATGTTATTAATGAGGGTATAGACCCATATATATATATATATATATATATATATATATATATATATATGAGAAAATCCATTATATCATTGATATGATATGTCATCTAAATCCTAAAGATTATTATTTAAATTAAAAGGTCTATTTATGCATATAAATCATAATTTAGAGACTATAATATTGTCTATAAGCCTAGTTTGAATTCCAAACTTTACAATACCTTTTCCCGAACAGATATAGGAACATCCTGAAGTGCCATAGATTCGGTGTAACCCCTTTCATACTGTAGACGTAGATGATCTTTGATCTCATTTCTTATCTTCTTTCCTAATTTATTTTTGTTTATATATTTTGTAAGATCTGCCATTTTATCCCTGAACCTCTCTGTTTTTGATCCTTTAACAATCAATGCCGCCATGTTACCAAGTAGGTAAGCACCAAGAATCATGTCAAAAGAGACGTATATCATCACAAATATCATTTCTCTGACATTAACTGCGTGTATCTCTCCATAACCTGCACCACAAGGCATAGGGAAATAAATATGTATATATTGTTCTGCACCAATATCAAACAAAGAAAACATACAACTTCACAAAATAGTAATATTAAACTAAATTATCCATTGAAGTAGAATGGTTTGCCTGCAGAACATATATATATTGAAGCCTCTGAGTGTAGTACATATGTTATTACCATGTGTATTGAGATATTGCTTACATGAGAAAATCATATTGTTATATTAATTCCATGATCCATAACATTGATCTCCAAAACCAGCACGCAAAATAAACAATGAGTACCAACCTATAGCCACTAAAATCTGGGAAACAAATCAAGGACAGCTCATGACTAACAATGATCTCAGGTATGTGGGATTCATATTGTTCTTCTACATTTAGGGTGTTCACAAAAAAGTAATAAAAATATATTCTGCAATTTTTTTCTTTATGATAGACAAATTGTGCATAAGCATTGTTCCAGAAAACAATATTACTTTTACAAATTAAGAAGTGTTCCGGAAAAGTGTATTACTGGGATCGAATACAAGAAAATGAACTAGAATGTGGCAAATTTAAAAAATGGGAGATTGTGCAGAATGACTGACCAACAGTTGCCATAGTCACGACAGCAAAATACAATGCTGTTATGTAACGCTTCCAAAGATCAATAGCCCTGAAGTTTGTGTAGCTATAGTCACCCATTGTAAGACTCCCTATCCATGTATACCCTTCATCTGGCGGTGGCACAGTGGTGGCCAGGTAGTAAAAGAAACAAGCAGCTGTGTGAGTGCAATAGAGTTCAACAACAAACAGTTTCACAATTCTTGTGAACAGATAATTGATACGGATGTCTTTCTCCAGCTTCTCAAAGAACTCTGTCACTCTAAGACCTCGACTTAGCCTAATCCATAGAAAGTACCTCACTAGCTCTTTTTTTCCGCTAGCCTGTCCAACCCAATAAAACGATAAGATAATTTATTCTTAATTATTGGTTTGCATGCCAGAATCCAGCCTGTTAATACAGTTAACAGAAAACAAATTAGGAAGATGGTATCAAGATGATAAGACAAATGTAAGAAAAAGAAAATTGCTAGGACTGGTATAGCAGTGTTCAAACATAACTCTTTGATCAATCAAACTGTTTTGTCTAAAGCTGAATCCTTTTTCCCTTTGTCTACAAAGAACGATCTTATCTCGTTTCATTTATCTGTTTAAGTACAAATATGATAAATGTGATCTTCAAAGCTTTATCATATGATCTTCAAAGTTTCTCTCATGAGAAAGTAAATCGAACCTCCTTGATATGATGAACAACCAAGGAAATGCACAAGGTTATGTTCTCCACAGTTCAAGGAAGAGATATTACCTTTAGCATTTCTTGGCAACCTGTTGGTTGGCAGAGTCAAAGAGTTTGAAAAGGAAAAAACACGAGAACACATTATACACTGATTCCAATCAGTTAAAGCTTATAATTCCGGTGATATGCATCATTTACGTACTCAGTTGGATATTAAGTTTTTTTCATCCATTATTGTTTCCTTCAATACCAAACGGACATCTCTTTGTTGCCTCGCACCATACCTATTCGAGCCACAGATGAAAAGAAAATATAAATTATGGGTAACAACTAACAACAGTACTACCTTGTAAATAGCATCCCAAGGCATGCATCCCAGAAAATCAACAACAAAACGAGACCTCAGGTATCTGCAATTTCGTAAGAGTCTCACATGAAAAACAGAAAATCTAAGCAAATGTAGCTACCAACACAGTTCATTGTCTCTCTTTCTCCCCATTTTCATTCACATAACTACATAAGCTCTCTATTAAACAAATGTTATGAGAAATAGAAATGCGAAGTGACCTGCGGGCTATGAGAGAATGAGAGGAAACGATACGATGAGTGTGATGGTCCTTATAGGCGACAAAAAAGCGGACAACAATGTCGATGAGGAAAGCGAACTGGCCGGCTATGTCGAGTATAAAAAGACGCTCTGGAAGGCCGTAGAAGAAGCCGAATTCGAGAGGTGTGAAGAAGGAAGAGTAGACCGCCCATATCAGTATAATCTGCGTCCACAATGCGTACCACCTGTAGAATTACCATCGCCATTCACGAAAATGAGTGAGCTTTGTTTGCGCGCGGGAGAGAACGAAAGATTTTCCAACTCCCAAGTTTAAGAACAGCGTGAATTATACGAATCGATAAATAAATAAATCAATGTGAAAGTCTTTTATATATTATATATCATAAAAAAACTTTTTATTTTTTATAATTTAATGAAAAATTTATTTTAAATATAAAATAAAATTATTTTCTACAAATTTTTATTTACTTTATTTAATTGATATTATTTAGTAATATTTAAATAACTATTCTAAATAAAATGTATTATAAATAAATTAGAATTTTTAATATTATTAAATTTAAAAAAGAAAATTTATTATTTAAAAATATTTTATCTTAATTATTCTTAATATAAACAATTATAAATATAATATATACAAATTAAAGTTATTTTAAAAAAAGAAAAAAAAATATTTTATTACTTTTTAATTAAATTAAATAATTAAATATATATTATTAATTATTTTATTTACTTTGTTGAAATATCTAAATTATTATATAGTTTCACTTCCATTTAAAACTTTAAAAAATTTAATTTGATATAGTTTTTTTTTTTGATTTTTATTTAATTTAAAAAAAAAATATCTCTGTTACACTAATATTATTTAAATTATTCGTTTCATTAACTAAAATACTCTTATTTTATCTTAAAATATAATAATTTTAAATTTGAAAAGACATTATAATAATTTAACAAATTAAAACTCAAATAAATTGTTTTTTTTATCCAATAATTTTTTTTTAGAAAAAAAAAAAATCTTAAAAAACCAATATAAAAAAACAAAATGATGGATATTTATTCTATGACTAACAATAAAATTATTTTAAAACAAAGATTCAATTGGCCTAGTAGTTTCAGGCACATGTACCAAAAAAATTCAAATCTAGATTACACTATCCAAATTAGTAATTTGTATATAAATATGATATTCTTTTCAATCACGTAATATAACCCATAATAAAATTGGATATAAAATATATGAACCATGCATGTTTGATTGATATACAGAAATAAAAGAGATATAAAGATGACCAACCAGTTGTCTGGATGAATGACGAAACTCCGATCACTTGGGTGGCGGAAGGTGAGCAAATCCGGCGGCACAGGCGGCCGGAAAAACATCTTAATCCTGGATTTGAGGTGTTTAGATGAGGATCTAGTTGACAAAGGATCATCTTCTTCCTCCTTAAGCTCATACTCATCATCCAAGTTCTCGTCCTCACTTCCTCCTGCTCTACTACTACTTTGATTCTTCATTAGATTTTACAATTATAAACAACTTTAATCTCCATATCCAAACCTTAATTTACTTGTATATATATATATCATGATCATATGACAATAGTCTTTAGTGGACAATAGCATATATGCTTTTGTTAATTATACATGCTTTAGTTTTATGCTCGAATTTCACTGTTTCTATTTTTTTCTCTTATTCTGAATCTACAAGAAACACCCTTCACCTGCAATTTATAGACAATGGAATAAAAAAAAACATGAATGCTTAGAAAAAGAAAAGTTTTTATTTTAACTACTTTATAAATTATTCTATGCTATTATTGTGATAGAACATGATCAATCAAATGGATAACTGTTTATGTTTCATGGAATCATATGCTTATGTATTGATTTTATTGATAATTCCATGTCTTGTTCCAATTTTAACTATTAGAAATTCATTGACAAAGTTCAATCATATATCTATGTACATTGGAATGTTATCAATTAAAATACATCTATTAATAGTAAAAACAAAGTGATAAATTATTGAGTAAAACTTTTCTTTATCAAAATATAAAGTAAACTTGGTAAAAAAAATAAAACAAATATCAACTAAGGTACATGACACTCCTATTGTAGAGAAATCCATTCATCAACAAAAGAAAAATTAATCAGTTCATGAAATCAGGTGTCAAAAAATAATGGTTCTTTGATCATTCATTAGGTTTAAATAGGAGCTCTATCTAGTGACAGTTAAGATGATGATCAAATCAGAAGATAACACTTCTTTATACTCTTTCACAAAATTCCCATCAAAATTAGCAGAATTTTATTAGATAGAGTAGTAACAAGGCTCCCACAAAACCGAAGCTTCCTTCAGCACGTCGTCAATAGAAGAAGCTAATGAGATGTACCTATTCCACCTAAAAGCACCGAAAATATCACAAAACGCACATTAAATATTTTCACCCCATCACCAAAGTTGGAAGTTGCGAACTTACCTATCACAGCAAGTATGACTCGACAACAGTTCGGCCAAATTTCTCTTGAACGTCTTTAGGAGTTTCGATCTACAAAATAAATTCACAATAAAATTATGTCAAGAAATGTATATATCTAAAACATTAAATAAGAAACGACCCAAACAGAAGCTTTCTTACAGCATTTAGAGCTTTAAAGAGTGCTTTAACAGTGTTTAGAGGATTTCTTGAGCCAACAACCTAATAAAAAGAGGATTAATGCAAATATATAAAACAGTCCATCATTCAATTCGGACTTACAAATAGGTCATTTTTTTAAGATTACCTTGGATTTGACATTCTTGAAACCAGCCAAATTTAAAATAGTCTGGACAGTTCTACCTGCTTTCATACCCTTGGTGGTAGCAGCAGGCCAAAGATACACCTACAAATGAATGCAATTAGCTTCAGTAAAAAATGATTATGATAAAAATATTGAAGATGGGCTAAATATATACCTAATTTATTTGAGTATAAAATAAGACAGTGGTATGAACTATGAAGTTATGGAAAACTATAACATGATCTATAAAAGCAATGAACGATAATAGATTTTGAAAAGAAAACAGAATTAAATCATTGTAGGAAATTGTGTTGAAATTTTTATTCTTAAAGAGATATTTTTAATTAAAAATATATACAATAATTACAGTATAAAGTTGCTGAAAGATAGATGATCAAAGTAGCAGAGATTAAGTTGAATATTTATTTGATTTATATTAACTTAATTTCATCCTATACACACGTTAAAATCAGAAAACATGCATATTAACTAGTATTTAAAAAGGAAAGGCAACTGGTACAAGTCCAGTCCCAAAATATTGAACTTCTAATCAATATTGTTACAATAGCCAGAACTAAAGCAGCTGGCCATACCCGAGTTTTAATCAAATTGCCGAATCTAACCAAAATTCTGGGTCTGAAATGACATTTTCAGCTTTATTTCAAATGCAAGAAAAAAAAGTGAAGTGAATTACCTTTGTTTTCTTATAATTGGTTTGAATTGCATGTGCTATCGTATGCTCTTCATGACGCTCAACATAATGAAGATTCTGAAAGCATTTCTCATATGCCTGTTTGCCACAAAATACATTAGCCAAAAAAAGGAAATTAAAATAGAAATAATGTTCCTAGATGAATGTACATTGAATTGGCCTAAGCCATCTAACTAAATTTCACTTGTGGCCTAACCACATTTTAATCAATGAACATCCACACAGATCGATTTCATCATTATACCGTTGTTCTCCACAAGAATCGCGCTAACATTTCATGTCAAATACCGTCATAAAAGAAAAAAAGGAAAAAAGAAGTGAGGGCCATTAATGTATATTGATTAGAAACAATATGACACATTTGGCAGGTATCTTAATAATGATGAACTGACAAATGCTATTTTCAATCAAACTGGAGTTCATTTTCGTCCCAAAACCATATAAACATTCCCTTCTAGAAACCTATGAAATACAAAAATGCCAATTTAAAAAGGGAATATTTGACTATTTTCTCTTCTATGTTCTATGCCATTCTTACCTATTTATGAATGAGCAAAAAAATAAAAACCTGTCCAGTAAATGAAGTGAATGGAGATTTGCATGAATAATGGGCTAGATTCATAGAGATGTTACTAGCCTATAATTCATTCTCTCCAAATCATTATTATCACTTGTGTTTTGACCTAAAATTAATTTATTGTGAAATTAATAGTCCAAAAAATACATTACTTAAACATCATGTTTTTTCTATTTTATATAATGTTTTTCACATGGCACCATTTGAAAACAACTGGATTAAAAGATATTGGATTAAAAAACGTATTGGATGATGATATTATGTTTGGACAGTGTTCTAAATGGCGGTCGAGGCGGCCGCCTAGGCGGCGCCTAGGCGGTAGGCGGTCCAACACCGCTCCGCCTATACATGAGGCGGTCAGATTATTTAATTATTTATTATTTTTAATTAATTAATTACTAATATTAATATATGTATATATATATTTAATAAAAAAAACTCTTTATCACCCACTATTTATTTAAATTTTGAAATAACTCTTTACATTCCAATTCATTTATCTTCTTCTTTTCTGTTTCTTATCCCATTCACCTCACCTCCTTGATCATCTACATCTTCTTATATCATCTAATCATCTATCTATCTTCTCCAGCTCGTCTACATACTTATTTTTGTTAAATGTTACTATATTAGAGAATATTAATTTGACTTTTTAGTAAAATGATAATTATAGAACATCTTTATTATATTTATATTCAACCGCCTAGGCAGTAGGCAGTCACTTACCGCTCCGCCACCGCCTACCGCCGTTTAGAACACTGTGTTTAGAATTTTTTACGTATCCTAAATAAAAAGCTAGGAGCAGAACAGGAGAACCCATGAGTGGATAAGGAAAGAATATACCAAATATTGCTTGGCCACTTATTCATCTATGACATACACATCTTGATAAGCCAATTAATGAATAACCCAAATGAAGAGCACATGGATGCAGGTGCAGCATATAGAATTCTGAAGTACCTAAAGTTATCACCTAGGAATTACCTGCTTTTTAAAAGGAGAAAGGAAAGAGGAACTGCAATATATAGAAATATAGATCTTACAAGGTCAGTCTCTCCCTTTTATTTCTATGTATGAAGGGCAAGAAGCGAGAAGTTGAATATACAAGTAGTGATTAGTGTGAATTAGGGTCCCTAGCTCTTGTTATATGTTAAGGATTATTGCTTCAAAAACTGCTCAATAAAAGGGAAGATAATAATCGACAAGTATGAATGTTCAAGATTCAGACATTGAAGGAACAAACATGATTACCTTTTGAAGGGCAACAGGAACTGCAGGACCTTTGGCTTTTGCATAACCAACCACACCATGATAATTTCCACAAGCCAGCATAGCTGTATACTTCACCACTTGCCCCCCCTAAAAGGATAAAAACATTCAGAGATACAAACTTGCAAGATTAAAGAAAATATTCCAATAAGGGGATGAATTACCTTTGTTACTTTACAAGTACGATTTATGTTAATTAGTTTCACGTCGAAACCCTGCAATTTTTCATGACTAACATTAACACAACAATGGGCGTGCTTTGAAAATTAAAAGCAATAAAATTGAAATCATGCAAATAGGCCAAATAAAATGTAACAAGCAAACAACTGAGGAATTTTGAGATACACATGGTGAAGACAAACTAAATTGGTAAATCATATTAGTGCCATTGATAAGATTCTCAAGTTACATCAATAAATTGTTTCATAGTTACTCCACAAGTTAATGATATTGTCCGCAAGATGATTCAGTTCCTATTCCTCACATAGATCTGAAAATCTAGTATTATATTGTTACACATTGCAAAAAAAATATTTAAAATGTTGGCAGATAAATTGTTCTATGTTCGAAAGGATGTGGTTTCCAAATGTCTTATTGAGTCACAGTGACTATCCACCTATGCTCAATCACTATCACTCATTATCATAAAATAACGCAATTATCCTATGCATTAGAGCATATATTTTTTCAGAAGAAAGTTATTAAAAGACATTTAATCGTGCAAACTTCTATAGATGAATATCAATAAAATCAATTGCATAGTTAAGCATGTATGATAACTTACTTTCCTGTAAAGTGGTTGTCTCTTCTTCTCCGTCAAGGAGTTCCTCTCCTCAGCTAGATCTCTAATCTCCTCCTCTAAGACCTTTCCTTTCTTCCCAAATGTATGATCCAGCTCGGCCAATTTCTCTTCTAATTTTTTATCTATAGCAGTAAGTTTCTCTAACAAGATATCATCCTTCTCTTTCATGTCATCATATTCTTCCTCATCATCATCGTCCAAATTTCGAGTAATCATCTCTTTCTCTTCAGTCTGTTCAAAATGGTCTGCGGAGGGTCCCTCTTGTTCCTTTTGAATAATCCCATAGTTCTCTGGATTGCCAGCGTCAAAAGCTTCTTTCCAGTCCACTAATCTTAGGGCCCTATTCAGTTTTTGTTGGAGAAGAAATTTATTCTTTCCTGTGGCTCCTTTAAGACAATTCATCAACTCTCCAATCACACGGTACTCTGGACGTAGTTGGAGATGTTTTTGCTCAAACTTGTCAATTTTGTTCATCCATTTGTAAGCATCATCAAGAGTCTCTGCCCACAAACAAAACATAAAATGAAATGAGAAGGAAAGTGCAAAAAATATAATCAAACTAAGTACAAATTAGTTAATTCAGTAAGCTAACAGAGAGTCAAGGTAGTATCACCAGCAACAGTGAAGTTCCTAAGGAGTTCTTCATGTCTCTTGTACTTCTTCTCAAAGATTTCATTTCGTTTTTGGATGGCCTCGGAAGTGAATCTCTCATCATCTTCACTCTCGGAATCAGTGGGCTCTTCATACATGTTAAGCAGGGTTCCAGGGTCCTTAAGGTTCTGCTTCTCTAGCTTTTCAATCAAGGGTCCAACACCCATAAAATCTGTTTCATCCTCTGCATCTATGTATGAAGTATCCAAGCCAGCTCTTTGTCTTTGCTCTTTCTCCTTCTGTTTTTCCCTCTCCACTTCAGCCAAAAGCTCTTGAACTGTTCTTCCAGAAGAGAAATGTCTAGTCCCAAGAAAATTAAAACGAAACCCGCTGTGGAATTTGTGCTGAATCTGACTAGAAGGCGGGGAAGATAATAATCGACAAGTATGAATGTTAGCGCGGAAGTGATGGGCATGTGAGTTTCCTTCAACAATTAAGCGTGTTGGATTTGGGGAACTTTTCTGTAAATTCAATAGTTGGCTAAGACTGCAACATCGATACCATTCCAATGCACGCGATTTTCTCATAACTATAGCCATCATCAAATACTAATGCAGACGGTTATTGTTATGCTATTTGATGTTTTTCCAGTAAACCATCAGAAGTAGGGCTAATCTTCGATATCAATCAACACCTATGAAGCACAAGATGAAAATGCTCAGATACAAACATTGTGGAACATATTACAAATTAAATATTTCAAATTGGTTGTTTAAATATCATTTCATGTTCAATAATGGAGTCCAAATAATCACTCTTAAATAGATCAAAATGGTACCTGAAGCCGGAGGCTGAAAGATGGATGGACGGATGAACAGATGGACCGAGATTGAGATGCGCTTGCGAGTGCCTGAGGTGACCGGTGAATGCTGAGGACCATGAGCTTGAGCCGTCTTACGGAGTGCCCATCTGAAGAAGAGTAATACTACTGATGAAGAAGAAGAAGAAATGAAAGAGACGAATCTGACAAAAAACGAAAAAAAAAAGAAAAGTGGGTTTATGGCTATTGGGCCGTAGATCTCTCTGATTGGGCCTATTTTTAAATTTTCATTAAAGATTAGGTCCACTATCATTTCTTTCTATTAATCAATAAATCCTTTATGATTATATACATAAATTAAGCACTTAAAATTATTAATTATTTTTGCACTTCAGATTCCTTTACAAATTAGGATAATCTTTATTTTTATTTTTATTTTTTTTGTATGAGTGATGTGGGAATAAGAATTAGAGAAGGAAATAAGTGAGGGAACTCAAAAATATAAAGGGTGTGGAGAATGAAAGAGATTTTGTTTTTGCTTTTAGTTTCACTTTTATAATTGCTTGCAATTGTTTGAAAATAGTAAGATGGATCATCCATTTTAATTTGACAAGGGTTGTCTGAATATAATTTTGTTTTCCTAAATAATTGAATTGAATTGAAACATATGCTGCCTCATCATGTATCTACTCTTAAAGAACATCAATTATATAATGTATCACAAAAAATCAAGATAAAAATAAAATCTCTTCAGGAACATAATCTTAATTCATATGCTCGACTTTCAAGAACATACCCAACTAAATATGTATTAACTTTTTGAGGAGATTACTCGAGTTTATAAGATATTATAATTGATTATATATGAGATATCTACACACTTAGTGAAAATCTGTTTTATTATAAAAATAACAACTAATAATTGAATATATAGGTAGTAGTCCTCCTGCATCTTCAATGACAATATCATAAGATCAAGAGAAAAGAATGGTGTTAAAAGATCAATAATTGTTATGAATTCATATCATAATTTGGTGATCTGAAAGTGAAAATGAAATGAATACAACATTTGTTTTTCTTCATAACTATTCAATCATTCTCACTTTCAAAAAATATCACAAATCATACTATTTCTAAAATAAAAATAGTAAATACATTTGACTATCATTCACAACCATATACAATTCATGTAATATTAATTTTTTTTAAAAAAAATTAATATTGATCTTTCTTCACCCAAAATAAACTAATTTATTAATCTTTTTACTACAATACAAACATTTTACACATAATCTCTTTTTCCAAATATTACAATATAGAGTGAAAAACAGCATTTGAAAATCAAATAACTATTTAACAAATCTGATAACATTAAAGTGAATTGGACTTCAAATCAAATGAAGACCTTTTAATTAGGTAGACTTCCAAAACTTGCTAATTGTTTCATTCTTGCATCTCAATTCATTATATATACATAAATAAATAAAATTATCAATTTATCAATGTTTATACAAACAAATCCAATACATGAGCAAAATAAGTGATTTAAGATAAGGTTACTTTAGGTTATGATTTTTCCGCATCTTCTTCAACAAGAAAGTTTCCTCTTTATCTCATTCACCTTCATATGATAAGATAGTTAGTTTCCTCTTTATTTTCTGCATCTTCGTCAGCTTCACAAGTTCTTCCATCTCATTCATGTCGTCAATAAGGATCTCTTCACTATAATAACTAGAGGTACCAATACCCAAGGGCGAAACCAAGATTTAAAATTTACCCGGGCTAATTTTGTTTTTCACAAAAATCAATATAACACAATAATAAAATATGCATACATATATTATTGAAGCTATAATTTACGATTTTTATAGTATAGTAGAGTACTCAAATCATGATATTAAATTAAGACCAAGAGTATTAAAATCGACGTTATTGTTTTTGAGATTTTTTTGAGATTCAGATCTCGAATAGGTTGATATAACCACATTTTAATTTAAACTCGTCTAATTTTATCATGATAATTAGCAAGATGTTGCCACATATAAATACGTAAATCAATATCTCGTTTCAAGAGTAGTTTAATCAAAATTTAACTCTTTATGATTTAGAATGAGATTCTAAATTCTCAGAAAAATTACTATACTTGTTTCCATCTGCTCAAATAATGAAGTATTGTCAGTTTTTTATTTAAAAATAAAATAAAATATTATTTTATCCCTTTCTCTATGAATTTGACATTAAAAATTTATTGAATTTCAAGATTCTCAATTCATATATATTAAATAGTAAAAAAAATTATTATCGAAATATAAAAAATATAAAACGATTCACATAAATATCAATAAAATAATAGATAAAAGAAACCGTCCTAAGAATTATACAAATTTAATGAGAGAATAATTTCAATGTAAAACCTATAAATTAAATTTTTTAATTTTAATTCTAAAAATTATAGAAATATTAAGGTAATAAATTTCAAAATTTTTAAATTAGGGCTATTTATTAATGTTATGGTTAGTGTGAATGTTTTTTAATTAAAAATTAATTATATAAGTGGCAATGGACTGTTTTATTATTATATAATATTTATATAATTCTTAGTTATGGATCATTTGAATTGCTTTATTATTATATATTAAGTTAATAATATTTTTAGATAGAAAGATCATTTCTCCTCTCTATGAAAATAATATTTCTGCATAGGCTTGTTTTATTCTAACAAAATATCATCTGTCCTCCCTTTTAAAAAAAAATATATATATATATAACAATTTTGATAAAAGTATCACCCGGGCTGGCCCGGATAAGTTGGCTCTGTCCCTGCCCCATACCTGTACAAACAACACCAGCCTTCATCAATATATCACTATATCTATTTGGATAATGGAGGAATTTCGGGACAGTGAATTTTCGGATAGACATACACTAAAATTAACCATTAATGCTACTGTTTAATAAAAATAAAAATTATTATATATATATTTTAAATAAAAAATAATTATTAAAATAAAATTATATAACTTAAAATATTTAATGAATTTAATATATATATTAACATTAAATTTGAATTTAACTAATCAAAACCAATTTAAAATCAATTACATTTTAATAATATTCAAATTTTACTTATTTAATTTAAATTTGACGTACCTTTTTTAAGAAGATTATGTTACTAACATTTTTATATATATATTTTGAATTTATCTGAACGGAGCATATGGCCACGTTCCGACCGTCTCCAATCCCAAAGTTAGTTTTATACATATATACGACCAACAACGAGGAAAATAAATGCAATAGCTAAATGTGATAATCTATTTAACTATCTTTATTTTATTTTATTTTATTTTTTATTTTAATTGTTAAGATTATTATACATTACTCTTTTGTCCCTTCATATTTTAGTGAATATATTTAATTATTTTTATTATCTTATTTAAAATGTTATTCACTTATTTTATTATTTAAATTTTAAGTATTTATTTTAATATACAAACTCAATTATATATTATAATAGATGATTTAATACTGAAAAGATATAATTTTTAAACTAATTTAATTAGTTTGAGATGATATTTGTTTACATATTATTTTATTATTTATTATAATAGTTAATAATTGAACTATATATTATTAAAAATAAAGTTTGATATTACCTAAATTTGAAAAAAAAAATTAAAGTATAATTTAGAGTTAATATTGAAATTATATAATTAATAATATATATAATAATAATTATTATTAGATAAATATTAATAATAGAAGAAATTCTAAAAAAAAAAAAAAAAAGACAGATTTCTTATTAGTTTGATATTTATGTACGGATGAGATTGTTTTAATTGCAGCTATAATCAACAATTATATATATGATCCAAATCCTAAACCCCTTCATTAAGATTCATTATGATCTCCCATTTTTTCAAAAGCACCACCACCGGATTTGACGAGATAGAGAGAGGGAATCATCTAGACGAGAGAGGGAAGTCCCGTTATAACGGAGAGTCAAGATTTATGAGATGTTTCATTAATCGGTGCCAGTGTCGGTGTCGGTGCCGGTGTCGGTGCCGGTGTCGGTGCCGCTTTATGATGACGACGATGCCGCCATATTTCATTATTCCCATGAATCCTGCCGGCTGATCTCGCAAACAGTAAACATGGGTTTCACTTTGACCATGTTTCCATTCCTTTATATCTCATTCTACCATGTTTAAATGTACAGTTGATCACAAATCCAGACATGTTGCATACTTCCATTTTCCATTCCATGACAAATTTGGACGGATTTTATTAAACCTTAGGTAAAATTAGCATGACAGTTATAAATATATGGTATATTGTTTTGTTTATAATATTCAAATAATAATTATAATTAACATGCTTTTATCAATAAAATAAAATAAAATAAATCACAAAATATTAATTGAATTTGAAAGTCAAATTTGTAATATTTGATCTTTTATAAAAAAAAAATTTGTTTATAATTTATTAAACAATAATTAAATATAAAGATGAATCAAATTAACTTTAAAGATGAAACGTAGTTACAATTTTATTTTAAAATTAAAAAAATGGAGTGAATTAAAATTATAATATTATTAAGTATTTTTACAAATAATTATATCCCTCTATTTAATATTAACTGCAATTAATAAAACTAATTAACAATTATAAATGGTAAAATTAATAAGAGTAACCATACACAAATGTTTTTTATTTAAAAATAAACAAACAAATAAAAAAAAAATTACATGTCAGTTTTAGTGGGCCATACAAATAAAAATGTATAAAAAAAACAGGTCCAGTTTTTTCTTCTTGGTGAGAAAAGAAAATGATTTTTATTTGAAACTTTCTAAACAAGAAATTAGAATAAATTTGGCATTGTTTGTGTTAATTTTAAATCAAAAGCAGGTTTAAATTGAGAATTACAAGTGACTGATCCACCCATTTTGATTAATTATTGTATTCTCATTTTTCATTAATTATTAATGAAATGATGGTCTAATTTCAACACTTATATGAGAACTAAAATGCTAACAATAAGTCAGAACAAGTGAAACATGTTGATTAAGATTACAAGTTTATTTGTCTAGTTGATTTTATATTTATATTTTTCTTGAAGTCTAAAACTTATATATATATTATTTCTTTTAATTAGAAAATTTTGCAACATACCATTATGATTTTTTATTTTAATTTAAAAATGTTTTAAGTGATAATTAAAATTTATGACCCTTATTTCTTAAGTTTGTATATTTGAGAAACAAATAAAATATAAAGTTCAACTATTAATATGTTCATACATAGTTTAATATGTTCCACTTTCAAGAACATAACCAACTAAATATATATTAGTTTTTTCAAGAGGTCCTTGAGCTTTATTATAATTGATTATATATATGAGAAATCTACAAACTCTGAAGATTTGTTTGATTATAAAAATAACCACTATTAATTGAATGTAAGTAGTAGTGCATCTTCAATGACAATACCATCTGAAAGTGGAAATGAATGAATATAACATTTGTTTTTAAGAACTATTCAATCATTCTCACTTTCAAAAAATATCACAAATCATACCATTTCTAAAATAAAAATAGTAAATACATTTGATTACCAATTCACAACCATATACAATTCATGTAATATTCAATTTTGTTAGTAAAAATTAATATTGACCATTATTCACCCAAAATAAACTTAGTAATTTATTTACACATGATAATCTCGTTCAAAATTTAAACATTGTTTTCTCTTTTTCCAAATATTACAACATAAAGTGAAGCAGCATTTGAAAATCAAATAACTATTTAACAAATCTGATAACATCAAAGTGAATTGGTACTTCAAATCAAATGAAGACCTTTTAACTCCAGATACTTCAAAAACTTGCTAATTGTTTCATTCTTGCATCCCAATCCATTCTAAATACATAAATAAATAAAATTATCAATTTATCAATGTTTATGTACCTGAAAACTAATCCAAATACATGAGCAATAAGTGATTTCAGATGGGGTTACTTTAGGGTTAGGATTTATAGGATATTCCCGCATCTTCTTCAACAAGAAAGTTTCCTCTATTTCATTCACCTTCATATGATAAGCTAGTTAGTTTCCTCTTTTTTTTCTTCATCTTCAGCAAGTTCTTCCATCTCATCCACATCGTCAATAGGGATGTCTTCACTGTAATAACTAGAGGAACCTATACCTGTACAAATAACACCAGCCTTCATCACTATATCACTTTTTTCCTTTGATAAATTTCCCCAATTATCAGTTCAACTTAAAACTAGTGAAAAAGGATAATAAGCATATTGGCTTAAATTTTGATCAAATACTAATTTATAATATAATTAAAGAAGAAACATGTAAGGCTTGCATAGTCATAATTGGTGAATGCACTACACAGCTTGAACCTAACCAGTATAATGCTAGAGTTCAAACTTTAGGGTTTGCAACCCAAGACTGGGAGCAGAGATGCCAAGAGAATTGGAGATGAAAGACCAAGAGTTAACTTATATATGTTTTTATACTAGTCTAATCTTAATCCTAACGGAAAAGATAAACACTATGATATTAAAATAAATAAGAAAGATAAATACTCGCTTAATAGCTAATAAACTGTAAAGGAAATACTATGTAAATTATTTAATCATTATCTTTAGCCACAATCATCTACTTTGAGATTGATTCTGTGCCCTTGATTTGCTGGTGTAATATATATCTGAAAGATTTACAAGAACCAAAGTATTTGTCTATCAATTTTGTAACATTAATCATCATATTAACATTGAGATGGATTTCAAGATTTCACTACATATATCAATGAGGTAAGTTAGTAGCATTACTCAATCAAATATAAATACAAACAAATAATTGCATAAAGTAGTGGTCATATAAGTCAGAAGATAAAAAAAAAGAAAAAACAATGCTCATCAAACATCTAAATCAGATTTTTCTTTTATTTTTTATGAATACTTAGCATGCGTGCCATTTGTTGTTCTCCTATACCATAGGATGCATCTGTGGCAGTAAGAAAAATCTTGAAATTGCAAGAAATTACTTGTCTTGAGTAATTCAGATATGTGGATAATTTGGCACCTTGACCTTTTTAGCAACATAAAAATTAAGATGAATCTCTGCAACATGACTAATGGTCTATCTATGAAGTATTACTTAGATTAAGTACTTTAAGTTATTGATAGATCTTTTCTTGTATGCCGTGAACTGGAACTTGATCGACAGACTCTGTAAAGGGACAGTTCCTAGTTATGCATTTTATTATCCTTACTAGCGACTGTTTTCTGTGAATTTTCTGCTTATTTGTACTTAATTTGACTATTGCGTTTGAAAACCTCATAAGTAAGCAATAATGTCAATTTTATGTCACAGGTGCCGGTAGAAGTGCCCTTACACACAAAATAATCAAGAAATGCTGAAACCAATAATATACAATGCAGTATGAGTAAGAATGAATAGCTTACCCTCAGAACTACTCATAGTTCTGCCACTATACTCCCTTGATGACTGCTGCTTATCAAAAATATAAGGAAGCTCAAGTAACTGCAAAAAAGCCTCTGTTTGAGGGTTTCTATAGCATTCTGCATAAGACAACATATATGTATCATGTGAGGTAATGATTTATAATACACAGATTATACACTGGATCAGGAATCTACTAAGTCAACATTTTCATTATATATTTCCAAATTGAAAGAGAACATATGTATAAGAAGGTTGGTTCACTTGTTATAAGGCTGTTATCCACTCACAACCAGCCAGACAAATACCATAGAAAAATCTTTAGTTGCACTTAGCAAAGATTTATATAGTTCTCAATAACAACAATCCGAAAATTATCAATTGCACATTGAACATTTACATAACAAGTCGTTTTGGAAACTAGTATTTGGTTACAATTTAGTTCACAATCTCATTGAAAATTATCCAAAGTTCCATTTGAAAGTGATTTTTTTTTTAATCATGATGAGATTATTTATTAGATCTCGAAACTATAGTGTATTGTTATTGTTTGCTATACAAATTATTTTCAAAATCATGATCCAAATTATAGTGTAATTTTTACTTCATTTGGTATAAAGTTATTTTTTTGGATCATGATTATATTTTTGTTTAGATTATTGTTATTTTTGACGAACATAACAAATGTAGATTTTTCCTATTCAACGGGAAAATATTTGATACCAAAACAGCACAACATAAATAGTAGAATGCCCATAACAGGTAATTCAGCTTATTTTATAGGATAACTGTGTGCTAAAACAATGTGATATCAATTATCAACCATAGAAGAATATTACCCTTTGAGTTATTTTCTGGAGCAAACTTCCGGGAATTGTGACAAGGTGCTGTAGGAACAAAATCAAAAGGTTTGGCCCCTCCTCTATTTAGGAGCTTATTGTTGACCCACTGTTGACAATCTTGCAAGTCAAGTGTAATATCCCTATAACAAACATAAAAATAAATTATGGTAATAAAGAATATAAAATAAAAGTGTGAAAAATCACAATTCTCACCTCAAGTCTACTCGTTTGTTGGTTAAAGGAAAGGCAGAGTGAAAATTCCTTGTTATTGCCAGCCACTCTTCATCATATTGAAACTCATGTGGGCCTGGATCTGATTCAATTTCGACAACCTAAGATAAGCAGTCTATTCAGTTACTAAATATGAAAATACACTACTAGTATAAATTACTTTTGGGTGAAGCCATTGCAGAACAAGATGTGAGAAAAATGATATATCCTTAGTCTGGGTTTGTAGATATTGAGATTTGAGAGAAAGGGGAAAGATAGGTGACAAAATTGAAAATTAAATGTTAGAATACTGAATTTTAAGTGTTAAATGAGTTAAGTCTCTTAAAGATAAATGTTGAATAAACAAAAAGAAAATATCTAAATGTTAAAAGCCCAGTATGTAAGTTGATTTGATAAAATGTAGAACTAATGTAGGAAAGTACTTAAACTATTTTACCCTTATAAAGACGTAATTTGATTCATTTACAAGGTTAAAGTTGTCTCTTGGACACTCTTACTAAATTACCGAGTTAAAACATTCATAGTTTACCAAATTAAACACAAAAAATTGTAACTTTAATTTGATTTTAATCTAAATAATTGAGTAATTTTAATTAAACAGTTATCAAATAAAATTACTTCGAATAAGCACTTAATCATTTAGATTAAATGATAAGTTGTGAAACACCGCATTAGATAATTGAGAGGAGACATGGATAATATTTCTTCATACTAATCAAGCACAATACCATAAAGGACTAAGACCCTATTTATAGAACTAAAATGTCATCCTAACATAAATCAAATACTAACAAAGAAGATAACCTAAAAGACCAATATAATTATCCTAAACAACTAAGTATAATTATCTACTATTTATAATTAGGCAGCTATGTCGTCATGTGAGCCCTTTGAAACCTTAATCTATGTATCATATCACAATACCTGCAAAAACTTGCGCCCTGGAAGACATTTGTCAAGTGCAAGAAATTTCGTGACTGGGCCACCCTCTCCATGCTCAACAAGAGCAGCAAATTTGCAGTGTAGATGAGCTGAAAACCAATAAGAGGGTTTCAACTTTTCCAGCAACTCAGCAGCCGGCTTGCTTCCAAGGGTTTTCGCTTCAATCTAAGATTTGTAAGAGTACAATATAAATTTAAAAAAAAAGTACATTGGTGCATGTGTATTGATGCATGAAAGATATTTTATTTCAAACATTGGTCAATACAATAAAATGTTGTTCGAGCAACAACGACAATAGCCAAAACAAGGTAGCGACCATGAAAGCAAAAAGAAACAACCAAAGAGACAAAAAACAACATAAAAATCCAGAACAATCCATACAAATTTATTAGGGTATACTGGTAAATAATGTTATGTACTGGGATGATAAGGTATATTTCACAGAAATAAGAATGGGAGAAAAGAAAAGGAGATTAGTAACATTAAAAAAGCTAATCAAAAATAGTAACTAAGGAGATAAGCGAGTAATCATAAAAACAAGTCTTAGCTTGCTTGTGCATGTTGTAACTGTCACTCGCCTCAGAATAATGACAAACATTGTTTTACAAGGACAGACAGTGGATCCTTCAGAACAAAGCATATATGCATTCTCACAAACATTCTTATGAACTTGTAATAAAAGTGTTATATCTTAGAAGTACCTCATCCTTTAGAAATCTTTTCCGTTGAACAAGCTCCCTCCAGTTTCCATAGTCTGTTATGCCAAGAGGCCAATCATGTGACAGGAAAATATCCATCGGTTTCTGAATCTGCATCAGCTTCAGAACATCATATTCACGAACATGATATATAGAACGGATATCACTTTCGTTATAAGGTGGCCTCTCATAGTGTCCTGGTAATTAAGCACCTTTAATTTCATTTTTGACAATTGACATCAAAGAGACAAAATAAGCAGAAACTGAATGAAGGAATACATGTCAGCTTGAAGAGGAAGTAGACAATTAATTAATTACCTAAGAAATAATGATGAGACTTAAAAATTCCAGAAAGCCCTCCAATACGAATATTACCAAACTTTATTACTCCAGCAAAACCCAAGAAGTATATGTTATGGGCTGCCCATCCACCATAATATCTGCAAAGAACCAAGTAATTGACCATTATGCTATATCAACTGTTAGCATCTTAGAATAGTATCCTAGAACTTAAGGATGTGACTAGGTTTATAAAATGTTGAGTATACATTTCATTTTTAGATTTATTATACTATTCATATGTAGCATGGCCTTGAAGCACTGTATGGCCTTCAGATATTCTTAATTCTCTTAGTTTAATCTATAAAACAAAAAGAATCATTTTATATACTATTGCTTTTTAATAAATCGCATAGAATTAATCATGATTTTGTTACGAAGTCCAAGCAAATGAGCAAATTGCAATCAAAATGAACAGGTTCTTATAACGGCCCTCTACACCGTTAAAAGAAGCAGAAACAGTTGATAGAATTATGGAACCCCAAGACCCAAAACTAAAGAAACCGTCTTAGAATAATAAGTTAAACAAGAATGTCAATGTAAAGTTCACTTAAGAACAAGGTTTTCTCCTAGCATAGCATGGATGGATACACAATATAAGTTCACACATAAGGTTTTCTCCTAGCATTTGTTACATCACGAAGAAAACTTCCATCAAATAACACAATATTACTCACAGTTCCCACAAATAATTAGACGCTTCATGGTTCCCCCCAATAAATAGAGTTGGAAAAGGCGCTATTTTCTCCCCAGAGTAGTATTTCCAGAAGGAGTTCATGCTGCGAAACTTAGGCTTCACATTTAAGCTTTCCAAATCTTTCTCATTCCTAACAGCCTGCATTGCAGATTAGTTCATTCAGATCCAGGTAGTTGAGGCAGAGCAGGGAGACAGCATTACATTCATATACACAAATGGTCAAACAGAATAAATGAAGAACAAGACCACTTGTGAGTTAGAAGAAGCATTAGCCAACAGTCCTTCCTATTCTTCTCAAAATTCAAATTAAATGCATACATAAACTTTTTTAATTGTAAAGAACCACATAATTTGCTCCTAACATAAATAACAAACTATTTGAAACAGGATGTGCGATCCTTCTTTTACAATAATCCTGGAGAGGGTATAAAATATAGTCAATGCCTTTCTAGTTCTTGAAGATAACGAAATAGTATCCATTTATTGATAACCGTGATATCGTAGTTGCGGAGGATCTTTCTAATTATTAAAGAATTAGTTAGTTGTAATTATTTTTTCTATTATACTCCTCTTTACAAAATCATAGTCACAGAAGCTGTGATGGATCTTTCCAATTCACAGAGAATGAATACCTGTATACATTTCACATTTATAACTATGTGTTTTCGCTGAACATTGCAGAGAAGTCCTAGTACATGTGCAAAATGAAAAAATGACTGGATGAATTTCAGAGTAAATAACAGCCATTGGAATTGTTTGCTCATTCACCTGAAAGTCACCACAGCAAATGAGAAGGTCAATTTTTGTATTCTCCACTTCTTGCAGATGTAAGAGAGTGGCGTAGACACTATCCAGGTCGCCGTGCATGCACCCTTCAATCGCAATCTTCATTTCTGCTAGACATCCACACATACATGTTAAAACACAAAACTGTACAATCATAACACAAAACTGTAAATTATAGAAAAACACTGCTCAAATATAGCACTCAAAAGTTTTGGATCTATAGTACTTCAGCTAGAAACAAAGAGATAACCATTCACAACAAACATCTTACTAGTCTTTTCCTTGCTTGAGCACTAATGGCTCTTGAATGCCAAAAAAGTTGCACTAAAGAGCCATGGAGTTTTCACAGGTGATTTTGAGGTTTTATGTTCATTTTGATTAACCATTCACATGGACTATATAAATGAATAAAAAGATCGATCTATCTTGCTATTTCTTATTCTTGTATTATTATTATTATAAATACAATTCAATATGAATAAACTAACAATAATATGTAAAAAAATTAACAGATATTAAAATATCAATAATCTGTAAACTAACAATTACTAACCTAACAATAATATAAAAAAAATAACATTTACTAACCTGTCAATAATCTATAAATTAACAATTAGTAAGTTAACAAATAACATATAAATAAACTAACAGGATTTACTAATGTTATAAAGTTACTAACCTAACAATAATAATATGTAAACTAACAATTACTAACCTAACAATAATTAATTTGTAAATAAACTAACAATCTTTGAATTTATCTGAAAAAGAGAAGATAATTTGTATTCCGTGAGCCTACTACATAGCTTGTTTGATGTTGAATTTTTTAGGAGTTTTTTACCAATTTTTTAAAAAGTTCTCTATATATAACATCAATTTCATTCTTATCTTCTCTCATCAACTAAAATACCCTTGTTATTTTTATTGTATTTTAAATACTAAAAATTAAGTTGTTTTTTTTGACAAAATCCCAAAAAACCAAGATCAAACAAGCCCAAGTGAAGATTCTGAAGACCAAGTAGCCACAGAAGGCGAAAAAGACTAAAGACAGATTCTTGAAAGTTCATCTCACCAGAAAAAATGTGTCCTCTTTATAAAAAGAAGTAGAGTTACACTTATAAAAAACAAGAGTTCATCTTGAAAATCAAATATTAGACCTAATGTAATCATTTATCATTATGAGTCGTTCATCCTGGGAAGGAAAAGAAATAAAGAGACTGGTCTACCTCGCGTCTGGAATCCCTCGCCCGCAGACCTGCACTTCGCGTCTAGATTAGAACCCTCGCCTGCAGTCTTGCGTATGAATCTCCGGATGTCGCCTTCTGCCGTTAGACCTAGCTAAAAGAAGGTTTCACGGCTTGTTTGATATAAAATCAAGTTTTTATAGATAGAATTTAACGTTATATCAATTATCTAATCAATAAATTTTATTATTTAAATATCAAAATTATCCTTTAATTAAATATTTTATTTTATATTAATAAATTTTTATTTTAATATATATATAATATTTATTTTATTATATATTAAAAATTATTTTAATAAATTAAAACACAATATAAATTTAACTATAAATTTTAAATAATTTAAATAAATAAATAATTATATTAAATAATAAAGTTATTATTTTAAATAACAAATATTAATTAATTTATATTCTAACAATTCGTTCTAAATAAATATATTAATTAATTTAAGTTAATAATTTTTAAATTTAATAAAATAAAAATATTATAATATAATTTTTTTTTAAATTATAAAACAACTTTATCAATTAAAATACTAAAATTACCGTCTATTTATATATTTTATTTTACATTAATAAAAGTTAATATTAATATATATAACATTTATTTTAATATAAATTAAATTAAGAAATTATTTTATTTAAAAAAATATATTAATTAAAATAAATTTCCAATATAAATAAAATTATAAAATATTATATTATCTAATAGTAATAATTTATAAAATTAATATTTAGTTAAATTTTATTTTTTTATTAATAAAAGTTAATATTAATATATGTATAGTTTTTAATATTTATTTTATTATATTTTAAAATTTAATTTAATATAATTAAATTATTTTATTTAAAAAAATATTATTAATTATAATATATATATATATAAATAAATAAAGAAAGAGAATTTTTTATTAATAAAATTTAATATTAATATATGTATAATTTTTTAATATTTATTTTATTATATTTTAAATTTTAATTTAATATAAATTAAATTATTTCATTAAAAAAACTTATTATTAATTAATATAGAGAGGAAAGGTATAATGAGAATAAATTTTTAAAAACCTAATTTTTTATCAATTCTATCAAATAAATGTTATTTGTATAATTTATTCAAATAATTCATTCATGTTACTCCAAAACGAAGTCGATTTTGGGGTTATTAAAATTTATTCGTATAGCCGACGGGTCTTCGAAACGCCGGGTTAGCGTGTGACAGACCGTCGAAACTTCGGTTTGGGCGGTTCGGATCGGTTTCTTCGGAGTTGAAACTTGATTGAAGTAGTAGCTAGGGTTCTATAGCTTAAAATTTATAATTTATCATAACGAGTTTCGTTCATCCAAATTTGAAAATTGATTATATACTCTTGCTTCATTCTAAGGGGATTTACCAGATTTGCAATGAGTACAACAATGAACAATGGAGGCTTAAAAACAAATATTAATTAATTTATAATATATAAACTAATATAAATTAAATAACAAATATTAATTAATTTATAATATATAAACTAACTCTAAACCATTATTCTAAATAAATATATTAATTAATTTAAGTTAATATTTTTTAAGTTTAATAAAATAAAAATATTATAATATAATTTAAGAAAAAATTATAAAACAACTTTATCAATTAAAATACTAAAATTCTCTCACTTAAATTCCCTCTCTCAATCATTTCTCTTTTATTTTATATTAATAAAGTTAATATTAATATATATAACATTTATTTTAATATATATTAAATTAAAAAATTATTTTATTTATAAATTTTAAATTAATTATATTATTTAAAATAAATTTTCAATATAAATAAAACTATAACCTATAATATTATCTATATAACATTCAAATTTTAATAGTTATAATTTATAAAATTAGTATTCATTTAAATTTTTTTTTTTATTAATAAAAGTTAATATTAATATATATAGTTTTTTAATATTCATTTTATTATATTTTAAAATTTAATTTAATATAATTAAATTATTTTATTTAAAAAAATATTATTAATTATAATATATATATATATATAAATAAAGAGAATTTTTTATTAATAAAATTTAATATTAATATATGTATAAATTTTTAATATTTGTTTTATTATATTTTAAATTTAATTTAATATAAATTAAATTATTTCATTTAGAACAAATATAATTAATTAATAGAGAGAGAAAAGTATAATGGGAATAAATTTTAATTGAAAATAAAAAATGTAATTATCCAAACAAGTTTCTCTCGAATTGAATATGGCACCTCTCAAACGACGTCGTTTTGGGATTATATACACAAAATACTCCAAAACGACTGTTATTAATAACTATTCGGTTAGCCGACGGTTCTTCAAAACGCCGGCTCAGCGTATGACAGACCGGCAAAACTTCGGTTTGGACGGTTCGGATCGGTTTCTTCGGAGTTGAAACTTAATTGAAGTAGTAGGTAGGGTTCTATAGCTTCTCTCCTATGAAAATTGATAATTTATCATAACGAGTTTCGTTCATCCAGATTTGAAAATTGATTATATACTCTTGCTTCATTCTAAGGGGGATTTAAACGTTTCGTTCATCCAGATTTGCAATGAGTACAACAATGGAGGCTCAAAAACAGATGAGAAAGATCGTTTCTGTGTGGGCTGCTCAAGTAAGTTGCTTTCTCCCTCACTGCCTTTCTTTCTATTTTGGGTTTTCAATTACCTCTTGTATTTTGATGATCACTGTTGTCAATTCGTTATTCTATAGCAAAATTGTGAGCAAACTTTCATCTTCATCAAATCTTAGAGTTATGAATTCTTCTGTTTCTCGCAAAATGACAATATATTATGTGTGGAAGTTGACTGATATACATAACAGACATAAACCTATTTCAAGGCATAATAGACATCAACATATTATGTTTCGAAATTTGTTGGTTTGCATCTAGTTCAAGACATAATCGATGGCAATGCGACATAAATGTCAACCAATTTGAAAACATAATAGATGATACTAACATATTATGATTCAAACTGATTGGGCTCAAATCTATTATGTCTCAGAATTTGATAGTGTCTATCATGCTTTGAAATTGGTAGAAACTTTTTATGTCTTGGAAATTGGTTGGCATCTAGTATGCTTTACATCGATTATGTCTCGAAATTGGTTGTCATTTATTATATATTAGGCATCTACTAAGTCTTCGAAGTTGGTTGACATCTATTATGCATTTACATTACTGTGTGTTAAAATTGGTTAACATCTAATATACCTTAGCATCTATCATGTCTTTGAAATTGATTTACACATATTATTGCTTGAAACTGGTTTGTATGTTTTTTTTTGTTTTTCCTGTATATGCTTAAGTTTTAGTAAGTTTGACAGTGATTTGGATTACGGTTTGAGTTATGAAAAAACATGATTGCAAGAAGAATTATCTATAATGTTTACTATATTTGGTTTTCGAGTGTGTTTTCAACCCCCTGGAACTTGATCCGACATTCTCTCATACATTTTGCATTTTTTGAATTTTGAATTTTTCAGATGGGCAATCTTGTGGTTGTGCTTCTATGGCACTTGTTACATTTTTTTGTCAGCCTTTGGTTGTTTGTAATTAATATAGTCACGGCTTTTGAAAGCTGCCTCATTTCTTTTGGTATATTGAGGAAATACAAGATCTTCAATGTCTCAAATCTTCGTCACTTGGCTATTGTCGTGGACAGTGAAGAAGCTTCTGATATATCGAGCGTAATTAAGCTTCTGAAATGGGTAACCAGTCTCGGTGTGAAAAATATTTGCCTGTACGATCCCAAGGGTAAGACAATGAGAGCCTATTTGGAGATTACTATATTGCCACAATCACGATCTCAATGAAAAATTGCACAAGTTAAAATAGAAAGTGATCTTTTATTTTGCTTGGTATTATAGTGCATTTTTATTGTCTCGTTTGGTAAAAAGATTTTTTATTAGATCATGATGAGATTATGTTTTGGATATCATCTGATTGATTTTTAGAAGAATGTGACTTTTGACAAACATAATAAATTTAGTTTTTTTTCTGGATCAAGAGCAACATTATTTAATACCAAAACAGTCAATTATTAGCCATGAATGGTTTGCCTTTCTCTTTTGAACTCGGGCCATCCTTTTACAGGAGTGCTGAAGAAAAACAAGCAAACTATCACTGAGAGCTTGCAGATAACGAAATCATCCGAGGTATTGATGAAAGGCTGTTCTTTTGTATCGTTTATCTCTTCTTTTGATTCATTGTTAACAAGACTTGAGTTTTATATCTAGGCAGGATGATAGTAAGAATGTGCCGTTTATCAACCAAAAGAATGTGTGTTTGGATTTTGCTTGTTTATTGGATGGAAAGGAAGCCATGGCAAAATCTGCTGGCATTTTATTTAAGAAATACTATTTGGGTGGGAATCCATTGAAGCAAACGTTTACCGAAGAAGACATCGCAGAGGCACTGGAAACAATAGGTTGTTGATCCTGATCCCAATTCCCATCCAAACAGATCATCCCAAAGTTACTCTTTTCTTTTTTGGTTATGACAACAGTTCTTTTCCAACTTATATTTTTCAGGTTCTGGAGGTGCTGATCCCAATCTTATGTTGATTTACGGGCCTACCAGATGCCATTTGGGTTACCCAGCATGGAGGATTCGGTATACTGAGATGGCGTAAGTATTAATTTCATTCATTTTTAATCAGTTATCAATTTGGTCTTTTGCTTATACGGGTATTTGTCTGGTTTATAGTCACATGGGATCATTGAAATCCGTCAAATATGGGTCGCTATTGAAGGTGGTGCGGAAATTCACCATGGTTAACCAAAACTACGGTGAGCTGAGTTTGTTTTCATGTCAATTTTGAAATACATTTATTTTTCAGTTATTTGATTCAAAATGATATTCATTTTGCAGGTAAATGAATGAAAATGGAGGGAACAGTAAAGAACTAAAGGGTCTTAGTAATATTACTATTAGTCTATTAGTAATATTATACGTTATGTTGCATTATGAGCACTCAGCAGGTCCTTTGAATATACTATATAATAATATTTCAGTGTTGTATGGATAAATTGTACCTTATTTAAAGAAACTCACAAAAAAAAAAATAGAAATTTGAGAAATAACAAAGGCAGTACAAATGACTCCCTAAATGAAATTTATATATAATGGATAATTTATTTCTCTTATAGCCTCCATAAGCCTAAGTTGACTGTCAACAAATATTTGTAAAACATACACAAATTTGTACTCCTTTATTAAACAAAACAAAAGAATGTATAATCTATGAACCGAAAACTTGTTACCTAAATAATTTATCTAGTAAACAATGACCAGGGAAATTTCTTCTGGCGTTCACCGTCTTCATTTTCCAAGTAATAACTTTTCAAGTGATGGTTTTTTTCGAGTCATCATCATCGCCTAGGAATTCTGATCTCAACTGCATAAGCAATCTACCAAGATAGTTTAATCCTTCACCATCACGGCCACCACCCCAGAACAGATCATGGGGAGAAACCTCTACCAGAACTGACCCTCTGGTGGATAGCAACATGGAATTTAAATGTGGGTATATAGAGAATTTACATTTCAATGCCTTGTACATGACCTCGATCTTAACCGTCTCCCAGTTTGATCTTACCTGCATTTTAAACATGAAAACTGTTTCTTTATAACAAAAAATAAAGTTCATTTCTTATTTCTGCAGATTTTTATATTTGCCAAAATTTACAATGATCTAAAAATATAATCTGATCATCTACAGGAACAAAATCTCTATACCAAATGAACAAACTATAATTTGGATTTGAATCATGATCAAGAAAATCAAATGAAGCAAATAAAATTACACTATAATTTGGATTATGATCCAAAAATAATCTTACCAAAAAAAAAATCACTTTCAAGTTCTAATGAGATCGTGATTGTGACAAAATGCTAGTTTCCAAATAGATTCATTATTCATTCAATAGACAGCAAACAAAGAACAATGGACAACAGCTAAATTCACTTCTAAGAAGATAAGGTTGTACACACCCATCAACTAGTAAGAAAATATTAAGAAAATAAACCAGACTTAAGCTATTAAAATCTATGCAATGTTGTAGATATCTTAATATCTAAAAGTTTGCAATTGTTGTTCAGCCATTTCATTTATTAAATTATAAAATATTTACCATCTCTATGCTAGAGTGAGGAAGAAACATGTAAGAATAGGACAACAAAATTTGACTAAAGAAAAAGCAATGCTAAATTGTTGTACCATACCAGAGAAAGATGGAGCCTTTGGCCTTTTCTTCCCAACCTTGCTGCTTCCTCAGGACTAGTGGCAGATTTTATCTCTTCAACATAATTTCTAGCCATAGGATCATTTACCCCGACAAACTTGTTAGCCTGCATGTCATATAAGCCTTTAACAACACATATCTAATTAATGTTTGTATCAGGCCAAAGGAAACCTAAGAAATAGCTAAGAACCTGATAATAGTGTTCCACACTTGACCAAGAGATATAATTTCCACTTTCATCAGGCATTTGAATTGGATGAGGAGAGAAGTTTGAAAAAGCTCCAAAGGGGTCCCAGGCTTTATAAAAGAATATGATGCTCGGTTCATATGGGGTTACAGTTGGATCTATAGCAAATGTTTCCTCAAACGCTGGAATAACAGGTGTCAGATCTGGGATTGGTTGAAGAAACCCACTTACAAGGATATCGGGGCCAATCTGTAGTTTATAGATTGCAAGATATGCTGTTAGATTTAATAAATTTCTGCATGCAGACAGATTATGAGCGAACTAATTAGAAGCATATAACTGAAAATGGCTATACAAAATAATTGCTAAAATTAGACATTTCTCATTAAACAGAAAAAGTGAAGACAAAAACCAGTACATTTTATTTAGTCATATTTATCACAGCAATATAAAAGTCCAACAACTCTTATGGCATTATGAGGATAATTCTGGTGCTTAAATAGACTATTACTGTTCATAATGAAATATTTAACTACCACATTACTAATGGCTGCTACCAACTGATTATTATTCATGTTGTTGATTGGTGGATGCAGTAATACTAACCTGTTCATAACAAACATCAATTAATTCCAAAGCCTGTGTCATCTCAACCATCCCAAGTTCACCAACAGGAGATGGAGCATTTTTTCCACCAATGATTTTAGGGGCAACAAATGCACACACCTGCATAAGAAAAGGACATTAGAACTTGGGTGCCTAAAACACGCATGCTTAAGACCTTGTGACTAACTTGTGTTCAATTTGAAATTTAACCCATTTACATAGCACTAGAGATTTGCTGGGAAATGCATAAACTTATAAAAGAAATTATATAAATTTATTACTATAGCTTCAAGCTTTCCATGAAAAGGTTTCACATTTTCCTATGTTTCCATCATTCAAGATTACTTTGTCAAGAATCTGACAAAAACTAGGAAGAAAGATAATGCTAAATGGATGGTTATCAGGCTATCAGCCTTGCAGTTTCAATTTATCTAGGCTTCAATGTGGAGTAAGCAAAATAAACATTTTTAGCTCCTTTCATATATTGTATTTTTGTCTGCATTTAGCCCCATCTGAGAGAATTATGTCCATCTGAATTAAATATAGTTTTTTTGCTTTCAATTGAACAGTTAAATTTAGCACATAAAACAAACAATAAATAGATGATGATTAGATTTTGTATAATAATTTAGCACATAAAACAATCATATTTTTCTCTAATCTTGATCTATCACTCTATCAACACTCTTTCAATGTGCATGTGGCATTGGCATGTAAGAGGTATGTTTGATTGCAAACACTTTTCAAATTAAACTATGTATCTAGATCCATATTCTAATATATAAATAAATTAATGAATGACCATGGCTGTGGGGTGTCATGCTAGTTCTCCTTTAATTCCCAAAAATATAAATAAATTAATGAATCTGTTTCTAACTAAGTTCAGCTTCCAAATGTTTATCTATCTGGAAAGCAAAATAAAAGTGTTTCTAAATGGGCCCTATATTTATACAATTCCCTAACTTAAGAGGCAAGTTAAATAAGCTAGCAATATGCAAAAGTAAGCATCATGTTCTCAACTCACCTTGTGTATAACTCCAGCTGAAATAGCAGAGGCAGCTAATGTACCTCCACACTCCCATAGAACTGAAAGGTAACCTCGATCATACAAGTAGTCCATGAGAGCTTTAGCATTTAAGATATCAAATTCAACTACTTCTACGCCTTTGGAGGCAAGAAATTTCTGAAAGCTCTTCCGTGCGCCTCTTTGGGTGGCAACTATAGTTGGTACTTCAGTAACATCCCAAAGATGTGCCACCTCAGGAAGGTTTAGAGTTTGTGACATTACAATCCTCATTGGCAAATGACCTCCTCCATGCCTTGCAGTTAATTGTGGATCTGTAAGATTCGGATTCAAAATCTTATAACAGCATGTAAGAAAAAAATCAACATGCCTGAGAGCTTAAATAACTGAAGAAGATCCATACTATCTTTTCGTACTGTATTCCCTCCAACAATAACAGCATCACTTCTGCCACGCAATTCAAAAACCCTACTTCTTGACTTTTTACTGCTTATCCATGATGCATGGCCACTAGTTGCAGCGATTTTTCCTGTCAAAGCTCACACTATATATATGAATAAACAGCTCTTGGCCCAATTTGCCAACAAGAAGAACAATAGAAGTGTAGTATCATTTGGAAAGCGTTTGAAGCGAGAAAAACAAGTCTATTGAGATTTGTGGGGCCTTGTTTATTAAATTCACTCAAACCCTAAACATAATAAGCAGTATATGTAAGCAGCTAGCCCAGATTACAGAATGCTCACCATCAAGAGTCATTGCATACTTGAGAAGAGAGAAAGGAACTCGACAGGCAGCTCTATATAGCAGAGGAGCATTTACTACAAGACAGGATTTCAGAGCATCCTACAAAAACAACATTCCAGGGAAATTATTTGGAGACATTTTACGATGTTAAACTTAAATATACAGAAATAAGCAAGTGTAAATATTTTATGAGAAAAACATGATGAATGATACCAATAAAGCTATTCACATACCTCAGCTACTTTGCTTTTTAGATCTTCACCAATTACATCAACCTGGATTCCTTCACTTCTTAATGCACTAATGGCATTTCCCCGCAGATGTTTCAAAGGATGCCTGATTCCAACAACAACTCTGGTGATTCCTGCCTAATGTACGAAACATCAGATACCATTATTTTCAAGAATCAATTTGAACCTTTTCATGCTAAATTATCAAAAGGATGTAATGGTATCTAAATCGACAGGAAATGTAGCATCATTGCAGTTAATTAGGACATACCTGGAGAAAAGAGGAGACTGCAGTGCGGTCCCCGTGGCAATCACCGGACTCCATGTTGAGATAAGCGGTGGCGCCTTTGCAGAATTCTCCAGCAGCCTCCACTGCTTGCAGCTCGGCAGGCTTAGTTCCCTGAGCGTAGAGGAAACCCTCGCCGACAACTTTTCCGGCGGAGGTGGCAATGAGGCATCCGAAGTTGGGATGAGGAGAAGTGAATCCAGCAGACTTGTCGGCGAGCTGGACAGTGCGACGTATGAAGGAAGCATCGAACGCGTGAGAGTCGTCGTTGGTGATAGCCTTGCAGATAATGTGTGGACTGGAGAAAGAACCAACAAGTGAGAATGCCATTAGAAAGAAAACCCCCCTTTCTTCTTCCAAGCGGCTTTCCTTTCCGGTCTTTGACTCTCTAACAGTAATCAAAGTGTAGATTTCTTCTTCATTTTGTAATCATATTCAAAATATATATTTACTCTAATCAGACAGTTAATTCGTTTAAACAAATGCCCAAATTTCTTCTTTCTTTCCGTAACGGTTAAATGGTCAAATTGGAATTATATAGTAGGGGTTAAAAATAGACAAATTATTATTTTCGTAAAATTTATATAAATAAAAACTAAATGATACTAGTTTAATTACCGAATTTAAGTGAATTCAAAGTTTTGATTACCGGTTATTTGAAATTCGGTAATCAAAACATTCGATTAAAATATTCGGTTAAAATTCTATAATTATATTAGTAATATTTTTTTATTTATAGTTAACATCAGAGCTGGCCCTAAAGTAAGCCTTGAAAGTCCTCAAAATAGAATTAGGACAGCCTATTTATTAAAAATAGTAAGAAGTTAAATATACTGTAATTTTAAACTTAAGATATTGTAATACATTGATTAAGATAAAATTTTAGAACCTTTATTTGGTTATGGGTTTAAATCTCAAAAAAAAATATTTTTTTTTATTCATTTTTTTAACTCGACCTAGGATAACAAAAAATATCGAGCTTTTTTCTATCGGGATTTAGGGCAGCTCAAAACTCGGTGGTGCCAACTCTGACTAACATGTATATAATAAATTAACAGCGTTTGAAATATATAACTCGGTGTCAAATTGTGATACTCAAGGAGGATGTCCAAAATCTCAACTAAAATTTGACAATTTTTTATTTATATAAGCTTGTCTCTCAAATTTTAATTCTATAATATATTTAAAAAAACTTATATAATTCAACTAAAATTTAAAATTTTTTTATAATATATTATTTTGCATTTCTATTATTTTTAACTATCAAATCAATTCAAATATCAAAATATAATAAAACTTATTATAATTTAACTAAGAACAAACTATTAGAATCAAAATATTTCTATCCTCTCAATCAAAATTTAAACAAAACCCAAAAAGATTATTTTAGAAAACTAACATAACCCTGTTACTCGGGTCATATTCTCCCCTTCAACATGAAATGTTCTGAATCAGAATCGTGACCTTTGATTTCTTAGACAAATTTTACGAAAATAAAAATGTATTTGAGAGACAAACAAAAAGTAAATTTAGTGTTCAGCTTGAGTTTACAATTTATGTTCTTTAATCAAACTCTACAAGGTTTTGCTTATTTTCTATATAATAAATAAATAAATGAAGAATATGTGGGTGGATTCACAAACTTCTTCTACTTCTGGCGTTGCTATTAGGTATAGCCTTATTCACCAAACTGTTTTTGTATGTCTTGAAATGATACAGTTGCTGATCCCCTTCTCTTTGCCTTTTGTTGAGAATGATGATCCTTCCATCCTGTCATGTATATTACCTAACAATCCCCACCAAAAACGCAGCAAAGAAGAGATTGCGCTCATGAGTTAATCGAATTTCATTTCCGTTTATACCTGAATATTTCACCCAGTTTTCCTAATAGTATTTAGAGAAAAAAAAAATTGTCACCTGGAATGTGGCAGGGATGGTGCCATCATCTGAACCAAACATAGATTCATAAATGGCTGCAGTAGCTAGGGCTGTTTCTCTATTCAGAGTCTGATGTCAATCCAACATTTTATATATGAATAAAAGAATACCCATTGAATGATTAAGCTACTTCTAACAAAATGAAATGCAAAATATTATCACCTTCTTCCTTTGGAAAAGAGCGTTGGTCTCACCCATTGCGCGTAGATGTTCTATCAGCTCCAGAGCTACAAATGTGAGAAGGCAAAGTCAGATCAGAAGAAACGTAAAAACAAAAACATGGAAAACACTCTCACCACTGCTGTATTTGACAACATATTCATCAACATCAACTCCAGGGAGAGTGAAACCAGCTCGAGTCAAAAGATTTCCTGCATCTCGTACCTAGAAAACAACTAAGAATTAAATTTTCTATAAATTTAAGAACAAGGAATTGTTAAATGAAACAAGTACTTGTGCCAAGGGAGATAATCTTGGACTAATGCCTCCTTCACGTTCCATTTGTGCAATCGTGCATGATATTCTCAGTTCCCTAACCAAAACGTAACAAAATGACAATATAACCATCTTAGATTTCACAAAAATATAAACATAGACAAGTGCGACATGTACTGCATAACTAACTTTAGTGTTTCTCCACCAAGAATTGCAGCCAAAAATAGACCATCAGGCTTCAATGCCAATCTACTCTGTCATGAAAACAACACAAATTAACATGCTTCTCTAAGGCAATATATCTATATCTAAATCTAAATCTATGAAAGGCACACCACCTGTATCATAGCCCCTGGAAGATCATTGGTCCAATGGAGTGCCAAACTGCTGATTACCAAATCTAGGGAGCTTTGGTAATCAAAACAAAGATATAAGCCTTTGATTAGCAATGAAATACAAAGAAACAGTAAAGTCATCAGAGATCAGGGCATACTTTTCTTTCATAGGCATAAATTCTTCATCACCCAGTACAAATGATGTCTCAATGTTCTTGCTAGATATATCCTTCTCCATTGAATCTTTACACAATTTCAGCATATCATGCGACGTGTCCATCATAATTAACTTCTCAATTGCTCCTAACACAGGATAGATAAATCTTTCACAAATTGTAAGTTTTCAACAAGTTTATACATGCTTAGCAGATGATCAAGATTAAAACCCTTACCACGTCCACCTATTAAACGTCTTACAGCTTCCAAGGAACCACCTAAGCATAAAGCAGTAGGAAAGCTTTTTTTGCAATCCTACAACACGATAAAGAATCATAAATACAATGCATGTATGTGGTAGACATAAATAATTCATTAAATCTAAGTACCTCTAAACGATCCACAAGATTCTCAGCTACTGCATCAACAAAGGAGTCTTTAGGGCGCATCAACCATGCTGCTCTATCACGCTGCCAATATAAAATCACAATAGGCAAAGGATAAAAGGATAAGATCAAATTTTGATGTTGTTAACAAATGGATAAGATCAAATGAGTGTTTGTTCTGAAATTGAAGGGACATAAGTCTGTATACCTAGCTACGACAACTCAATTAGGTCCCGATCGAAAATTTGTATTCATTTACCTGTTTGCGTTTGAGGTCCCGATCGAAAATCTTGACCTTTGAACTCTGCTGTCCATCTTCTTCACTGAAACTGTTATCCGTTGAATATGAACTTCCTTTCCTCAATAGTAACAAATGCTGATTATTTCTGCACCCTCTTCCCCTTCCGTAGGAAATCAGCAATCTATTTACTAGCCCGCGCATTTTTCTCACCTCAAATCTCTTCAGTTCTACTATCTCAAGAACAGCCTAATCAAGCAACAATCTTGAATATGCATCAAATAAGGCCCTAGGTCTTGTTTGATGTGAATTATTTTCAAAATTCATTTTTTTTAATTATACAATTCAAACTAGTTAAAATATTCTTTATTTTTTCTATTTATTATACAATATATATTTTATACACTAAAAATAAAAAGTATACAGAAATTTGAGTTAACAAACCCCTAATTATTTAAAAATATAGGTTAGCTTTCTAAAATTCAAACAAAATAAATAATCAAACAAGTTATTTATATAAACAAGATCAAACAAGCCCTTATAAATTCAGAATTGAAACAAAATTTTATCATAATTATAATTTTGATAAGGAATAATATATAGTTAATATATATTTAATTATACTTCCAAAGAATGAAACTAAAATTAGACCTCTAATGCTCATTCCATCTCAAACCAAACATAAGCTTAAGAATGGTAAAATCAACCAAATTATTCATACTCACATTTGAATAATAAAGATAATGCAAGTACAGATGAAAAAAACCAAACCAATCTCAACTCCAGACAGACAAACTTCAAGTATAGTATGAACTTTATCTATACATGTAGAAAACCCACCAATTATTTCTCTTTGTAAAAAAAAACATCAATTTCATCTTTGTGAATCAAACCAAACTGTTTATTGCCAAACCGAGGACATTCAACAATGATTGAGTTAGTATTTATCTTTTAAGGAGATGATGGTTTCAAAAGCACCCACCAGAGCTTTAACCTTGCTCTTTCTAGTCTGCACAAGTTTATTAGCTGTTTCTTCAATAACGTTATTAACCGAACTTTGAGATTCCCTCCTGTTGCTTCCTTCTTCAATTCCCCGATGCCTAAGGACAACTTTTCCAGGATTGCTGCTGCTGCCATTACTCGTCTTCTCAACACCTTCTTTTCTCGAACCACTTCTTTTCATACTGTTTATTTTCCCACTTTGGATTTCAACTCCAACTCTTGCTAGCTTGAAGTTTAGTTTCTTTGGAGTAGTGCTTATCGGTTTTAAATCAATCACCTTTCCTCTCCTGAAATTCACCTTCTTTGATATATCATCTTTAACTGTTGCACCACTACTTTGAAATATCCGAGCTCTTACCTTTCCTCCTCCTGATGTGTTCTGATGATGGCTTGATTCAACGGATTTCATGGTTTTCACACTTTCGGGTTTCTGTGAGATGGGTTTTTTCTCGTCATTCTTTCCAAGCCTGGTCTCTGACGATGGCACTCTTGTTAGCTTAAACTTCAGCCTTCTTGGGCTATTGCTTTCAGTCGGAAGATCTACTATTTTTCCTCTCCTGAAGTTGAGTTTCCTGGGTGATTCTGACCTTTTTGCCGAGCTAACTCCTCCTTCCTTTGGCTTCCTTGTTTTAAATGGGCTAGTTGTTTCAGAGGGAAGATCAACTGTTTTTCCTCTCCTCAAGTTGAGTTTCCTGGGTGAGTCTGTTCTTTTTACCGAGCTAACTCCTCCTTCCTTTGGCTTTCGAGTTCTAAATGGGCTAGTGTTTTCAGACGGAAGATCAACTGTCTTTCCTCTCCTAATGTTGAGTTTCTTGGGAGACTCTGACCTACTTCCGGTGGTAACTCCTACATCCTTCGACTTTCGAGTTCTCAATGTGCCCAGTTTGGGAATGTCACTCTTGATGGATATAACAGATGACGCAGAGAATGATAATGGTGGTGGTGGTGGTGATGGTAGTGGAGCAGGCTTTTTCCCCATTCTTTTATTTTTCAAGATTTTGCTCTTGGAGGAAGGAGACAAGGATTGATGAATAATGAGAGGAGTATCAACTCCACATTCTACGATAGTCTCCTCATTTGGTGGTGTTGATTCAATAGAAATGTTGTTTAGATCGTTACCATTTGGATTTGTCTCGATGACGTATAATGTCTTCTCAGGAACTTCTTCATCAATAATAGATTCCATTTCAGGAATACTATTATCCACATCCTGTCTCTTGATTCCAGCCTTTATAGGATTGTATTGCCTTTTCAGATTCGGTAAGTTTCTATAGATGGGTGGAAGAGGAGGAGCAGGCTTTTCCTTCTGCAAATTGATATCGCTTTTCCTCCTAACAGTTGGTGGTCTGCAAATGGTACTACTTGCTCGAGGAATTCCAGTTTTTATAGGTGCAACGATTTCACTGTATCTTCTATTGCCAGCTAACCCGTTTGACGATTGTGTAATAATTCCTTTATTGTTTTCCAAATTCGGTAAGGACATCCTTTTCTGCTCTTTAATTATGTCTGCTTTCTTCTTTTCTTCCCGAATCTCAGCCATTCTCTTTCTAATTATTGTAGATAGTGGAATCTTTGATTCTTCATTGAAACTGTGCTTCTGACCGTGCTTGCACATGTCGTGACACGAACCAGTCGAAGCCCTGAGATAGCGCGATAGAACTTTCCCTTCGCTCTTTTGAGTGATCATATTTCCATGTTTGCCCTTCCCATTGTCATGTCTGTCTTCTTCTTCAAGCTCAATCTGCTTTGGATTTTCCAAGAGGGGGGTATTGATCGTCTCTTGATTCACTTGGATATCAACTGTCGGCTCCTCAGCTATTATCGTATCAATGGTATAGTTTGCCATTAATAAGAGATGATGATGATGATGATGATGGAATTAGAATAACTGCAATGTAGAATAATCCAACAAAGAATGGAAGGAAGATATCAGTGTAAATCAGAGAATAATTTACAGAACATCAACTACAAAGAAATCTGCATAAATAGTTTTCAGAGAATACCATATGCTATGATTGTTGTTAACAGACAATGAAATGAACAGAAGGAATTTCATGTATACCTTGTTTAACCTTCAGAATGAAGCTAAATGTGAAATCATTCAACACATACAAGAATCAGAAGCTGTAGAATACATATATTGTATCCTTAGCTTAGATAGATCGTATAAATGTTCATAAAGAATGAATCGGAAATCTGTTCATGGCTCCATAATTTGGGAGAAGATGTCGCTTATTGATAATCAACATCCATTACAATTCCATTTCACCTATCATAATTCTATCAAATGAAACAAACAGGAAATGCAGGAGATAATCGTAAACTGATTACAACAAATCAAATCTTGTTTCGCTACAATCAGGAAAAAAAATTAAAAAAATCAGAGATCTGATATACGTAAAACATAACCAACGTGTAATATGAAATCAAGATGATCGATCCTATTAGCAATCCATCATTCTGATTCTATGATTGTTATCTGAAAAGAATGAAAATCAGAAGTCAAAGTGAAGAAACCTACCTTTTTGCAGCTTCTCAATGAAAAATCTTAGAGCATAAAATGCCGCAAATAGTGCCTCGGTTTCAAGCCACAAGAAAAGCCTTTGATCATGAAAATGGTGGACCAATTATGACGGTTACAAGGAGAACAAAAAGAATCCCTCGAGATGTGCCTTTGCTGTTGCGGAAATAAAGAGAAAAAAGTTGATATCGAGGAAAAAGATCAGTATCAAAAGAAGCTTCTTCTCCAATGGTATATACTACATTATAGAGAGAGAGAGAGAGAGAAAGATTAGGCTTAATAATAATACGCGTTTGTAAGCGTATTATCAACGCTCTCAAAAGTTAAGGGTATATAATTAGGGTTAAGACCTCCCGCCCTATTTTGATCCATTTATTCTTTATTATTCGGTCAAACTTACTTTTAATTTATTACCATAAAGTTCTTTTAAAAAAATATCCCACTTTACATTTATTTTTTTTAAATTAAAATTTATTATTTAAAAAAATATTATATCATAATATTAAGGACTCGTTTGGTTTGATGAGTTATTTAAATAATTCAAACTAATCAATTATATCGTTTCACTCTATCAAAAGAATCAATCTGAAAAAACCCAATATTTTTATTATTTTAATATTTACATAATTTTATTTATATTTTTTAATAATTAAATAATATTATGATTAGTCAAATGTCTATACAACTTTTAAGCTTTGTTTTTATTATAATAAAAAAAGGAAAGGGTAGGATAGGAACAAAAAGAGAAAAGGACCTAACATAGATAATTACGGATTACGCTTTTTCCCACTAAAAGTTGAAGTTACGATTTAATTTATTTATTGAGGAGCCCAAAATTCCAAATTAGGTATTAAACTTATGTGAGACATTTTATTTTGACTCAATTTTCCTTTAATCTATGTTTACTTTAGGAATTAATTAATTAATTTTTAAATTATGATCTAATCTATATTTTTATTTATTGTCTTTTAATAAATTATCAATTATCTTTAGATGATTATGGTAAAGATAAATATTTTATTTTATTTAGTTTGATTGTTTCTTATATATTATAGATAATTGGGTTTATTCTTGTTGACTAGTATATCTCACTATTATTATGATACCTTTTTAAATTAGTATTTTTTTAATAAAAATTAAATTTAAGAAATCTAATATTTTAAATTAGATTGACCTTTGAGCTAAAATATTATAAAAATAAAGATAAAAATTTATTTTATTTAGTTTTATTGTTTCTTATATTATTATAATTATTTGGGTTTATTCTTGCTGACTAGTATCTCACTTTTATGTTACCCTTTTAAGTTAAAAAAGTTTTTTTTAAATAAGACTATTATTTGGCCTTGAGCTAAAATATTATAAAAATATGATTGTGTAATATTTTATTCTATGAGCAGAGAGAGATCTGAGATATTCAATGAGTTGTTCTAATTTTAATATTCTTTTTATTTTTGAAAGCTTTTAAAAGTTAAATGTATTTTGTTTGGAAATATTCAAATTTATAATTGAATCTGGATTTAAACAAAAAAATTATAATTTTAAAAAATATATATTTATTTAGAATATTAATTTAATTGAAATAATATTATTAAATATATATTAATAAATTTATAACTTTTTCCATTCCAATCTAAACTTTTGTTTGGAAATATTCAAATTTATAATTGAATCTGGATTTACACAAAAAAAAAATTATAATTTAAAACAAAATATTTTAATAAAAAAAAAACTGAATTATTGATAGTACTCAAATAAATAATATATATATATATATATAAATAAATAAATAAATAAAGAACATGGGGGAGAACAGACACATGCATGCTTAATTGAAAAAGAAATTTGAAACCGAAAAAAAAAAAACCTATAAAAAAAAAAAAATTATTTAACTAGTTTTTGAACTAACAATTTTTTTAAAATATAAAATTTGGTTCTCTTTTGATCAATTTTAAGTGAGCTATATATTTCTTAACAATAGAATATGGATGTAAATCCCAAAAGAGGATAAAAAATACATCTTATTTCATATAGAAAACAATCATTACTAATCTTGTACATTGTAATAGTGTAGAACATAATGGTCTTCAAAAGAGACAACAAAAAAGAATTGGTAAGACAACATCCTACTATCCTAAGCCAAGACTAAGAACAGATCCTACTTCCCCAGGATGTGTCGCCCACGTTTATTCGCGCCTTTCAGACGAAAATTTAACTCGTCAACGTCATTAATAATCGGATCGAGCCCTCTGTTATCATTAAATTCAAAGTATCAAACATTGAAAGCATACCATACTTTAAATAATATTCATTTCATTTAATATTTTCAAACCTATCAAGTTCAGATCTCATGCCAATTGCCATGTCTTTCAGCTCATCCAATATATTGCTCAAACCAGAAAGTGCATCATCCTGTTTTGCCCTCTCCACCTGTGAATGATGAACAAGACATGAAATTTTGCTTAAATGAAGAAGAAACACCATCCACATCATTTTGTCATCACCACTTGAATCAGGGTGCTCAAACTGTCTAACCTCAACTTTCTGGTAGACATCATTTGGCTCGGGATATGTTGTTCGTGCATTAGTCTTTCCTTTACTTGCATTGTTCAATCCAAGTTTCTCGTGCTGTTTAAGGTGAACACCTCTTCCCTTGTTCTCATCTAGAAAAAGGGATTGAGAAAAGAACCAATAAAAAAAGGATCCCCACAAAGTAAAGATCAGAAACTGCAAACAGGTTGTAAACCTTCTGTCGCGATTGGCCCTGAGATTTTACGGGTTTTAGTTGGTTTCCACTTTTTAGAAAAAAATCCTCCAAGACTTCCTAAAAGCTTCTCGCCCTGAAATTGAAAACACATCAATATAAGCAGTTTCAGCGTGAACTCAAAGGAAAAATAAGATGATTTGAGCAAGAACAGTATACCCTGCTAAGATCATAATCAATGTTAGCAGCAGCAGCATGGGTCCTGTTAATTTGTTCGCCTTGGTGATGCAAAGCAACCAAAGTCTTGGTAGCATCATCCCTCATATTTTCTGCTATCTTCAAACAACTATTGACTGTCTTAGTTGTTTCCTCAGCCTTGTACTCAGCATAGTTCTCCAATTCTTGCACTGACTGATTCTCTAATCCACCCGAATTAGTAAAATCATTTTTGTATCTGCTCTTTGCAGACCAAAGAACAGTGTGGGAAGATGGCTTTACTTTATTACCACTATCTTCAAATAGCTTGATCCTTGAATCTTGTCCATGGATCAATATTGGTTCAGAAGAGGCTATATGTGAAAATGGTTGATGGGTTTTCTTGTTTGATTCTTGGTCTGAATCAAATGGGTTAGAGCCAGGGACAACAATGTTCTTTTTAGAACGCCTGTGTAAGTGAGTCTTCTTCAGATGAAACATATTTGTCGATCTGATCATTAAGTGATAGAATCGGAAGAATCAAAAGGCAGTCAAACAAGATAAAGAACAAATTAACAAATTCTTGGTCTGAATGAGAATGATGGGAAGAAGATACCTGAGATTCCAGCAAAAGGCAGAGAGAATCTTGAGTTGGGTTTGGCAGGAATGAAGAAGATGAGGATATATATATATATATATATATATATATATATATATATATATATATATATATATATATATATAAAGAGAAATTAAGAAAGAATTAAAGAAGAGAACTCCAAATGGCGAAGAAATGGAAGGTGGTGAATTGATATTTCATTCATTAATCTGATCACGGAATTGGGAAGCCGGCAAGAAATTGCTTAAACATGAAGAGAACCGCGTCGAGTAATTTTGAACTTCACTATCAACATCATCATTTTTAAATTGTGATGAAATTTCATTACTAGCTTTGGACGGAAGTTTACTTTTTTAGGCAATAAATATTAGGAGAAATATATAACTTGTTGAAATATTATTATACAGAAAAAGAAACATTTTCCTTCCTATAACATCAACAAATTGACCCTAAGATAATTTTTTATATTATCTACCGATAAATAAACCCTCAAATTTCAAATAAATCAACTAATCCAGTCAAAAACCAAATAATTTTCCACCAATTTCTTAAAAACCAAAAAAATCTCCAAAACTTGTTCTTTCTTAAACAGAACTCCAACCAGGATCTTTCTTCATTCCAGTTCCTCTCATAGCATGTCTAACCTTAACAACCTCATCCCAATGTCCCACACCAGCCCACATATTCGACATCGAGACATAAGCCCCCGCATCATCCGGTTCAATCTCGATCAATCTCGAAGCCGCCAACTTTCCTAGTTCAACATCATCGTGCATTTTACAACCCGAAAGAAATGTTCCCCATATCAAACCGTCAGCCTTAACCTTCATACCATCAATAAAACTAACAGCTTCTTTCAACCTTCCTGACCGACCAAGAACATCAACCATGCAGGCGTAATGTCTAAGACTAGGCTCGATTCCATAATCTTTCTCCATTGAATTCAAATAATAATACCCTTCTTCAACTAAGCCGTTATGGCTACAAGCCGATAAAATCCCAACAAAAGTAACTTCATCGGGTTTCACTCCCGATTCTTTCATAACCTCGAATGTCTTCAGCGCTTCCACTCCTTTCCCGTGTTGAGCGTAACTGTCGATCATTGCAGTCCAGCTTACCAAGTCGGGTTCCTTTATTCGCTCGAATACCCTAACACAATCGTCAATACTTCCGCATTTTGAATACATGAAGATCAATGAACTACCAATGGAAACGTTAGATTCTAGTCCTATTTTCGATACGTAAGAGTGTAACTGAGCGCCAAAACTTATTTGGTTTTGAAGAGATGCTGTCCTAAGTAACGGGGATAACATATAGGAATCCATTCTATAACGTTTTACCCCATCCAAAAGAAACTTCCGGAAGAGGAAAACCGCTTCTTCGATACACTCGGTTTGAGCATATCCTGAAACCAATGAGCAGCAAGTCATGTAATCTTGTTCCGACATCGTTTCGAACAGCTTCCTTGATAAACGTAAAAGCCCACATTTTGAGTACATATTCACGAGAGCTCCCAAAATCAAGTTTTGATCATTAAACCCTCTTCGAAGAACATACCCGTGAACTTCCTTACCGATTTCAGAACATTGAAGATTCGAGATTGCGGTTAAAACAGATATTAAAGTCATCTTGTCGGGCTCAGTTTCTCCACACAGCATTTCCCTAAACAATCCGATGGCGCGACCAGCGAAGCCATGACCGGCGAAACCCATTATCATAGACGCCCAAGAAACGTTATCTTTCGCATCGATCTGCAGAAAAACGTCGAATGATTCCCTCAATCTCCCACATTTTGAGTACATAGTAAATAAAGAACTCCCAACCGAAACATCGAAATCTAGACCTGTCTTGGAAGCGTAACAATGAATCTGAGCCCCCATATAGAGACAATCCACAACGCTTAATACACTAGAGCAACAATACTTATCAGGTTTCAAACCTTCTAAAAACATCCTACAGAATGTAGAAAAAGTTTTTACTGAATCTCCATCTCGTGCAAGAGCAGAAATGATAGAAACCCATATTCCAATGTGGTTTAACTCGTCAATCTCGAAAAAAATCATCTCTGACGAGTCGATTTCTCCAATCTTAGAGTAAACATTTACCAAAGAAGCCTTCACTACTGGATAGCTATAAAAACCAGACTTAAGTATCCAGCAATGAAGCTGAGTAGCCGCCTCAGTATCACAAGCATTTAGTATACTAGTAACAGTATAAAAATTGATCTCCTCCTTCATAATATTGATCATTTCTTTGAAGAAAACAAGTGCAGATGAAGAATGCCCATTCTGAACAAGACCTGTTATCATACAAGTCCAGGAAACCACATTACGAATTCGCATATGGGAGAATACACTGGCAGCCAAATCTATTTTCCCACATTTAGTGTAGAAATCAACAAGAGCAGTTTCAACATAAATGTCATTAGCAGAAGATTTGATCACTAACCCGTGAACCATTCTACCGAGCTGGAGCTCTTCATTTGCACCACAAGCTGATAAAATGCTTGAAAATGTAAAACTATTTGGAGATAATGAAAACCCACAACGCATCTTACAAAATAGATCCAAAGCAAGCTGGTTTTCATTACTCTTGACAGCACCAGAAATTATAGCATTCCAAGATACCACGTTTGAATTGGGAATTGAATATAACAATGTTAAAGCGTCTTTCAAACTACCTTGTTTTGCAAACAAGTCAATGATTCCTGTCTGGACATAAGTATTTGCAGAGTAGCCATTCTTAACCACAAGTGAGTAAATCTGTTGGCCGCAGATTAGAGACTGCAATGAACAACATGTTGAAAGAACACTACCGTAAGTGAATTGATCAGGGTCAATACCACAACTATACATCCGACAGAATGTTCTCCATGAATCTAGATATAGTGAATTGTGGTTATATCCTGAAATCATAACGTTCCAAGATACTGTATTTTGCTTGGGCATTTGATCGAACAGTTGGCGTGCATTAAGGACATGAGCAGATTTGAAGTAACCATCCACCAAAGAGTTTGCAACGAACAAATTGGTGTGAAATATACCCTTTTTGAGACAGAAAGCGTGGGCAACTTTGGTGTCGTTTGCTGTAAACTTGCCTGCATTGATCCAGTCGGTAATGAATTGAACAGGCTCCAATGGAGATAATTCGGATCCATGTATGTCATTATAAACGGATGGACTCTCCGCCAAAGATACTGATGATAGAAGCCTGAAGCTGAAAAGTGAAGTTTTTGTTCGGAATTTCTGATATGAGATAGAACTCATATAAGCTTAAGAATAGATCATGAATCTCGTGGTCTGATAGTCTTGTATTTATGTGCTTGCAGTTGCAGAAAGAGGAAAATGAAAAAAAAAAATAGTAGAATTGGACTAAAGGGATAACTGTATGCTGTCGCTAATTAGGGTTTTGAGATGAAGAAGAAGACTAAACTATCCAATTAGCCCTTGAACTTTGCACAATATTGTTTTTTTATCCTCAATCTGTTTTTTATAAGTTTTATTGACATTATTCAATTATATTACTCAATAAAATTGTGTTTGACTAGCTGATTGAATTACATAACAATTATAGAAAAATCAAACAAAAAATAAACTGAAATTAAAGTTAGTTTTTAAGTATGAACTAATAGACTATTTAAAAATTAATAGTTTATCACAAATAATGATTTTATTAAAAAATAATAATTTCTTATATTACTTTTTCTACCTACAATTATCATTTCTTTCAATATACATCTCTCTCACCATAATGATCAAAATACTTTAAGGTTAAAGTGTAAAAGAGTAAAAAATAAACATAATAACATTAGATTATGAGAAAATCTAGAAAAACATGATTGATTTGTGATTGAATTTGATTTTCAGTATGGCTACACCCAATAATAACCTTATAGTTAAATTTATTTATTTTTAAATTTAGAAAACAAACATCGCTTAGAGTTAGATTGATTTAGGCTATTTGAGAATTTTATATATAATCAATTTATTTTTAATTACTCAATTTATCAACTAGAACTAGAAGAATAAAATACTCTTATTTTATTTTTTATAAAATTTAAATATTTATTTTATATATTAGTTAAATTAATTAAAGCTCAAATAAAAAAAAATTATCCAAACAATTTTTTATTTTATTTTTGTAAAACCCCTTAAATAACCCAAATCAAGCAAGTTTTAAAAGTAGACTTCAATTTAAAATATTGTTAGAGTTTGTTCTTTTTAAGTAAGATTTTTGAGACTTAAGTTATTTTATGTTCCAATGTAATTATTCAACTTTAATTCATTTTTTATTTTATTTTATTTTTTGTGTTTTAGGTAATAATATTTTGAAGTGGGTTAAAAATTTATTAAAATAAATTAATAGATTGTTTTTATTTATTTGTTTGTAAAATGTCTATGTATATTTAAAATGAAGAAATTTGTTTAAGCAAAACGAAAAGAATAACATGAAAATAACAAATAAAAATAAAAAGTAAGAAAAAATAATACTTAAAAAAATATTGAGCTCGTAAATCCTCGAGAAGGCAATTAACTCCGTGACAAACTCTACTGACTTTTCTGAACGAATATAAAAAATATCATAATAATAACATTATGAATGATACACATCGAACGACTACGATCATTGAAAGTTCGACGATTTTTCTCCAACCAGTTAGTCTACCAAAAAATAATTATGATGATAACTCAGATATGTAGGCATATAATATTAGTTGCATCAATCCAAACTTTCCAACAACAACCTAAAGACTCGGAAATCACCCAATGAATTCATAATGCTTCACAAAAGACTCCAAATATACTAGTCACCCCACGACAAAGCAAAACTAAATGAGTTGCCAATTCAACATCTTCTTGACACATATAACAATGCCTAGCCATACTACAACATTTTTTCATGCACATGTTATCTGTTAGAATTTCACCATGAACATATCATCTGTTAGAATTTCACCATTAATACGCTACATCCAAAGAACGAGATCTTGGATGGAATCTTTGACTCCCAAAGTTTTTCCCAATAAAAATTATATGGAATCATCTTAGCGAACAACTTGTAGCAATGCCACAAGTGAAAACTATTCATATATTGTCAACGCATAATGTCTTGTTTAGACGGTGACAGTTGTTTGCCCGTTACATCAAATAAAAACTCTCAATTGATACAATCATAATCTTTTTTGATGTCTAACTTAACAAAAACACATTTTTTACTCTTGAATCAGTTGAGTCAATGCACTCACTGACTATTAATACTACATCATAGATTTGACGACATTTGATGAACGTTATCTGATTATTAGATATGACCGTCTCTAACACCCTTCGCAACTTGTTAACCAAACATTTTGCGATAATCTTATAAAATGACGAAACAAGACTGATAGGTCTAAAATTCTTCACATATATAGTTCTAGAGTTTTATGAATAAGACATCAAAATAGAGTTCCAATTTTATCAAATCATGAAAATTAATAAAAAAAAAAATGATTAATTGCTTCCATAATCTCAGTTCTAAGGAAAAGCCACGCCTTCTTAAAAAAAGAAAAAGTAAACTCATCACATCCTAACTGCAATAAGAAGTGCATATTTACCTTAAAGTCTTGGGTTTGAGCCCGTCAAGAGGTAAGTTCTGCGTCTGGTTAAATGGTTAAGTGTGTTTGCATTCTACATACTTAATTCGTTGTCCCATTTTTATTTTAAAAAAAACTCTTATAACGTAAAACCAGTCTCTAATAATTTTTTTTTTTGCGTTGTATTAATTGAATCAAAATTTTTATCATTCAATTTATGCCTAACCTTAAATTACTCATTAAACAAACCCTTATAAAATTTGAAAATACTCGTAGAGATTTCAAGTTCACCATCATAAACTTTTCCCTCGATCGAGATAAAATTTATCACATTATTTCTTGTTTGCACGTTAGAGATCCCATGGAAAACTCGATGTTTCTATCTCTGACTCTTAACCACGTAGCTCTATTTTCTTGGCGTGCCCCAATTTCTTTTTCCTTACACATATCTAGTAATTTGCTAACAATGTGAATCCGAGAACTAACCTCATCAGCGGAGAGTTCACGAATCTCCTAATTCCCTTCAATGACATTAATTTCATTACACAACTCATTGATTTAAGCACAAAATAAAGCACAATCTCCCACAAACTAAATTTTGAGAAGCTTACGTAGATTCCTTAAATTTACAAAGAGATTACTCAACGAAGAACCAACCGATGACTGATTCACCCACCATGATTGCACACGCGGTATAAAGTCCTTTTTGATCAACCATTTATTTTCGAATCTAAATGGTTGACATGTTCTCTTTATTTTTCGGAGTTCTATCAAGATTGGTTGGTGATCTGAACAACTCCGTGAAAGGACCTTTTGAAATATATTAGAAAATCATTGAAAGATTGATTCACTAATTAGAAATCTGTCAATACGAGAATAAACGTGACCATCATTGTCATTACTTCTCCTAAAAGTGATCATTGTCATTACTTCTCCTAAAAGTGAATTGATCACCTTCTAAAGACAAATCGACAAGTTCAAGTTCTTCAATTGTCTTTAAGAACTCGCGCATTAAGCTACTATGCCTATTTACCCATTTTATTTCAAATAGAAATCTCACTTCGTTCATGTCGTCCGCAAAAAATAATTGGTAAATCCTAGAGACTAGCCACAATCTTCATCTCATTAAAGAACTCATTTTAAATTGTGTAAAACCGAGACATAGACCGTAGAAATTATCCATCAGAAATTATCCTCCCGATTTCTTAATTAAACGTTAACCGAGTATCTACCAAAATTAACATTCATTTTCTCGTACATATCTTCATTCTATACAATAAATTCCACCTAACGCCCCTATAGAATAAAAGTCTCTCAATCACACAACAATCAATTACATAAATCTGTAACGATACACTGATTCATCTTCCGAATTTTTGTCTCACTCAAATAGTATATACCACTATTAGGATAATTAAAGCGTAAAAAATATCGTTTAATAATTATTTGATTAAACTTATGATGATTGAATTGTATTTAGAGGGTCTTAATAAATATATTTTAATTACAAAGTAGAGAAAATAAAAAATAAATAAAAATATCTTGTGATGATTAGATAATAATATAAAATGAAACAAGGTCTTAACTCGTGTGATGTAGTAAATTTATGTAGCTGTAGCCGCCTGTCAGCAGTTTGGAAATAACAAAGAGAAGGAGGGTTTGTTTGGAGCCCAATTTCCAAACAACCCGACATTTGATTTTCTTCAATTCGCTGAATCAGTCCCCCATTTGATTTTGTTCAATCCATCACTGTAGTTTCGTCCTCGTCAATTTAATCATATTCTTCTTCCATCCCCAGATTTGGACTCATCACCAATCCAACATCTACCGGCGGTGAACGGTGAGGTTTCGCCCCGTCTTTCTTTCCAGATTGTATTGTATCCATCTTCTTTGCATTTTTCTCCGATTAAAGTCTTTTCTTTACTTGTTTTCATATCTCTGATTCCAGTTTCCCTTTGTAATAACTTGACAATCATGGGTTTTTCAGTTAACGACTGATGAGTACATTTGCATTTCCTAATTCCTTGCCTTCTTTTGTTTATTTACTTACAATCTGTAGTATTTCCGAGGACTGAGGTTTTGCCTTTCCCCCATTTTGTTTTCATTTTGACAGAATCTGGCTTATCTCTTAAGTTACTAATACATTAGGGTTTCGTTTTTAGGTCTGGTTCTAATTTGAGGCAATTTCTGTATGGAGTTGGTTTGTGTTCATACTTGAAAGAGGAGCTAGTAAGAAGAAATGGATTCATGGGTTGCAATAGCAGCTGGAGCAGCTGGGTATATATCCAAGAGGTGGCAGTCTCCACCGCGTGAGAAACGAGTTTCATCCGACCTAACTGGGCAACTTCAAGATAAATCCATCCCTGTCAAACGATTGAATAGGGGATTTAGAAATCCCGATGAAAATGTTGTTTCTTCCAGAGACAATTGGATTTCGGACGACAGCAATCTATCGGAGGCAACAATTGTTAGTACTCCATGTGATAACAAACAAGTAAATGATGTTAACATGTATAATGACTGCGATCTACATTCTATTTTAAGTTTAATGCCTCCATACTCGAAGATCATTGAAATCAATGGAGACTTTGATGAATATAGAGCAAGTGTTGATGTTTTGGATCAGAGATCTCCTAGAAGTAGCCTGCAATTTATTAGACCGTCAAGTTCCATTGAAAATTGCCTCACGGTGGCTCAGTTTTGCAAGGGACACATTGGAATGGAAAATCACTTCCTTTATTCTCCTGCTCAATCGTCAACTGTGACGGTCAAGCCATTAAGAAAGAGTAATTCCTTTGGTAGGAAAATAGGAGACGTGTTACAAAGGTTGCATAAGCAAAAATCTCCACTCGGTCAAGAGACTATCTTTGGCCTTCCGCCTTTATCTAATGTAGAGGTTGCGAGGAACACGGAAGTTAAGAAGGTGGATAAGCAACTCACAAATTCAATGTGTGCCTGTGAAACGGGTGAAAATAGAAAAAACCCTGATCTACTTGCAGGTATGTAATATTTTTTTCACAAATTGGGCAAGCTTAAGTCATATTATTATTTGGTGAATTTAAAGTTATAAAGTCATCTTAATAGGATGAATGAGATATATTTGTATGCCATATATGTTCTATATAATTGTTTTACTCAAGATATGCTAGATTGCAAGTTCTGTAAAACTACACATTTAGTTTTATTTTTGTGACCCGGGTTTAATCTCGGGGGTGTCTAACACGACCCCCACAGTCATGACCCTCTTTAATTATAGTGTTTGTAGTGTGAATCGAACCTGAAACCTTCATAATCTTGATATTATAATATGGACTATCTTGATTGCATTGCATTGTTCACATGAATGAGACACCACTCTTTTTCTTCTTTTTTTTTTCTGCTTTTCTATGCTTGAGTTAATAATCATGTTTTGATATGCTTTCAGTTTTATTTAATTTATGCACCAGTGTCATTGTATTCTTTGATCAGGATACTCAGAAGCAGCATCTATTTTCACTCTTGGTGTATCAGTGGGTCTTATATCTTCATTCTTAGTGAATAAGAATGAGTTAAATAAATTGAATGGCCTGTTGAAGCAGACAGAAAACTTGGTCGAAGATCTACAAGAAGAACTTGAGTTGAAAGATTCATTAACAGTAAAAGAACTTGCAATTGAGGATCAAGATTCACAGGACATGCATGATAGTAATAATAGCGAACTACGTGAGCAGAAGAACGAGGAACATTTGGAAGCCATGTCCAAGATTGAAGCGGAACTTCAAGCTGAACTCGAGTGGTTAGAACTAAGCGTGGGTTATTCAAATCCACATGCAAAATCATCGGATTTGGACGAGGTATATACTTTAGTTTTTCCATCACTATTTGGAAATACTTTTTCTGTCAAACACATACTCAGAAATCTCATCTGGATTCAGACAGATCCAAAAACAGAAATGTTTCCCAATAGGTAGACCATTTTTTTGTTGCATAAAATCAGTTTAATGGAGTTCTTTTTTGCAGAACCAGGACTTGATACTGGGATTGGCAGAGGGCGAATTAAGGGCTGAAATGTTTGGCTGGAAATCAGGTAGCCAACCTTTCGCAGATCGAGATGGAAGTGGTGTCTCCACTCCTTACTCTGTAAATTATGCAGTCTCTCCACGAGAGCTGAGTTTGCGTTTGCACAAAGTTATAGAATCCAGACTAGAAGAACGCATTAGTGAGCTGGAAACAGCTCTAGAGCGCAGCGAGAGAAAACTTCAGTTGACTAAACCTCAACATGAGATTTCATCAGAAAGCGACGAGTTAAGGCCATTTTCGTGGTGCTTGGATTTTAGTAGCCCGGTTGTAAAGAAGAAGGAAGAAGAAGAAGGAACGGAAAATGACGTTGAGCAAGCTAGTGTCATCAGTCTGTCCGAAGAAGAGGGGTATGCTGACATGAAGATGAAAAACGATACCGAATCATCATCCAGAAGTAAGAAAGCCATAGATGGATTGATGGAAGACAATATTTTGTGCAATGGAGATGATGATGATGGAGATGATTGGTTAAATTGGAACTTGGGTGATGAATCAGTAAATATTTGCTTTCCAGATGATGAGAATTTGCTGGAACTGGATAATTTGAATTTGGATGTTGTTGATAGTGAAGAAGAAGAAGAAGATTATGAAGAGCTCTTGATAATAAAGCAGATTGTAGAGAAAACTAGGAAAGATTCTTCTGCTTTGTTGAGTGCTAAGAAGGCTTTGTTTTCAATGGACCAAACCCAACAATGGGACTACTGACTATAACAATACTGCAACATTATTATTTTTCCTTCTAATTACTGATCTGGATTATGGGCTTTAGATTAGTTTTCTTAAACCCTAAATACTTAATTAGATGTAAACAATCTTGGACTAAATTATATAAATACCAACAGAATTAATGTTCTGATTTTTAATCTATTGTTTATTTATTTTAATTTTTTTTTATCATAAGAGTGATCAAATATTATTGGTATTATTGTGATAAACCTAATTTTAGGTCAATTTAGTTTGAAGTTTTTCTATGATTTGGTTTTAACATTCAAACTTTTTAAAATAAAGTTTTTCTATTATTTTCATTACAAATTTGATTTATAATTTTATTGATTGGAAGTTTAGGGGTAAGTAAAACTGAACCGATGAAATGAATTGAGTTTTGACCGGTTGATCATTTTATGTACCTGACCAATTTATGTACCTGACCAAACAGCTTAGATAATAAAAAATCGACGGTTTAACCGATTAACCTTTTTTTTATATTTAATTAAATATATATTCTTCTAACCTAGTGATAAATGACGAAATCGAACCGATTTTATAATTGACCTAACCGAACTAACGTTTAACTGCTAACCGACGGATAAATATTTTTGAAAAAACGACACTAAATGTTAAGATAAAATTTTCAATAAATAGAATGAATACATAACATGTTAAAAAAAAATACATAACAAGTAAATATAATAGAATTAAAGGAGGTTAGATTTTTATTTTCTTATTATTATTTTATTTATCTATCAAAATTTCTAATCAGTTAGTTTTCATTTTCAGTTATTTAATTATTTAGTTTAATCAATAAAAATATTTTTAAATTAATATTATAATAATTAAATCAATTAAAAACTCAAATAATTTTTTTATTAATTAAAAAGAAAGATCAATTTATATTAAAATGATGAGAATAAAAAAAATAGAATTTTTTCATTAATATATTATTGTTGGTAAGTTATTGAAAGAACGATTAATTACCTCACCAAATCTATCGGACTTTTCGAAATAAATATAGTAAAACATCCTAATAATATCATTATAAATTATATCTCTAACCAACCAAATAATTGGAAATATATTTATTAAATAGGATATTTTTTAATTTAATAAAAAGCTTAAATAACCAAACATAAAAACAGTCAATAGTGTCCGAATATATAATTATTTAAAAACATGCAAAATATTTTATAGAAAATATGATTATATATTATTAAAATATATTTTTAAAAATGACACTAAAAATAAGTAATAATTATAAAATTAATTAAATAAATCTATTTAAATAAATATTAAGTAATAATTTATTTTTGAATTTATAAAATATAAAATTAATTTTATTCAGTAAACTCGCATAAAATTAAAACAAATTATAGACTTACACTTGAGTAACATTTTATAAGTTAATTTTCTCTATCCTAATTATTGTTACATTTTGAAATTAATTGAGTTTATGTTTTAAGTTACTAACTATTGATATATATATTCTAAAAAATTATCTAAAAAAATGCAGAATACTTAAATAAGAAAAATAAAGAAAACAAAAATATATCTAACAAAAAAATTATTGCTTTCTATTAATACACAATAACTTCAAAAAAATACTCTTAAGAATATTAGGTACCTACCTTCTATAGAGAGCCTCCAAGAAAATGGGGATGCCTCAAAATCATTTATTTGGTTATGATATTTATTACCAAAGAAATGATATTTTGACAAAAAAATAAAATAAAACAAAACAAACAACCTCAATAATGAAACATAAAAAAATAAATAGGCATTGATAATATTCCTTGATTCAATTAATAGATTTAAAAGCTCTGATGAAAAGAAAAAACCATGATCCAAGCTTTCTTCTCATCAATACTAACTAGGTCAAAAAGTAGTACTTTAGACTTTAGAGTGAAAGTTTTAGCAAAAAAAAAGTCTAATTGGACTACTCTCCACTTCAGGCTAATGCCCTATTCATTGGGCTTTGTCAAACATGTTATCATAAGCAACATTACCAGAATCACCACCATTCGAAACTCCACTTTCATTCGAAAATCTACCAGAATCTCCACCACCATATCCGCCACCGCCATATCCGCCTTGTCCTCCTCCATAGCCACCACCACCTTGTCCTCCTCCATAGCCACCACCACCTTGTCCTCCCCCATAGCCACCACCGCCTTGTCCTCCATAGCCTCCGCCTCCGTACCCACCACCACCACCACCACCACCAAACCCACCACCTCCATAGCTGGGTCGATCATTTGCAAAATTGACCTTCACCATTCGTCCATGAAGTTCCTGGTAAAAGAATAAAATCTTCACAGTTCAGAATGATACCAATGCATACTAAGATATTTCCATATTTAATCTACAATACAATTCAACCATTCAAAATCTACATCGAAAATAAAACTTGTTTGATGAATTAAATGTCTAAAATATCATCATTATCAACAACAAATGCATGGATATGTTGATGGTCATTAAAAAAGAAAATATTATTTTTCACCTGCCCATCCAAGGCCTGGATAGCAGCAGAAGCTTCCTCTTGAGAGGTATAAGTGACAAAGCCAAAGCCTCTAGATCTACCAGATTCACGATCAGTAATCACTCTTGCTGCAAAATTAAATAAATTAAGCTCAGACTAAACATTACTGCATCAAAAATGTCCTCAAGATTTCACATAATCTCCAAACATCACAATCATAGGAATGTGAATTCAGTACCAAAAAAAATATATCTTAACATATGTATGGAATCTCATCCTTTAAAAATAGATGTCTTAATTTCTAGGGTGGTTAAAACTAACAAAACCTAGTATGGTTTTAATGGAGAAGTGGAACTCCTCCTCATATAATATAAGATTTATTCTTTTAAACTTAGGAAGCTACACGACCCACCACAGTCATGGCCATCCACCTCACCCGAGACTTTTGGTCTCAAAGGCAAGAATGTTCTCACTTGAGTTACCACTACACTTGAGCTACCCAAATGGGTATCTTATAAAAAATTAAAAATACCCTCAGCAACTTCTCCATATCTGCTGAAAGCCTCCCTTAAGCTTGTATCATCAGTAGCATAGGCCAGACCTGAAGATTGGAAAAAAATTGTCACGACAAAGCAATAGATTTAAAACAAAAGCATCGGTAGTAAACAAGACACACCTCCAATAAACACTTTGGAAGATGACATGCATCTTATCATTTGGAAGAGATGTGGATGGTTGCATGCAGAAGTTTTTTGAACATTGATATTCTTACTGAGGGACTGCCTCAATATACTCCCAGCCTTGCTTAAGAAAGCCATTATAGACCTGAAAGAAGTAACCACAAAGCCAACTATTATCATCATATTTGTGAGGATACAAAGTTTCATAGTAGCCAAAGGTCTGAAACAAGATTGAAAGAAACAAAATGAATAACCAAATCACGACTAAGCAATATCCACAAAATCATGTCATGTTCTTCGAATCATTTCGTCAAAATAATCATCTTACATGAAACACGCATAGCGGATCGATAAATATCACACTATATACTGAATCTAATCAGACTAACCTTATGAAAACATATAAAGTAATCAAACAAAATGGAATATATGTAACAGATCCAAACTAGATCAAGCTTTAGAATAGCTTTAAACAATATCACCACCGGATGCAGAAGGTAAATCTGAAACAGACGGGATGAGATTGAACTGACCTTTTTCGACGACGATGGATATACGGCGTAAGTAACAGTCTTTCTTCTACTCTCACACAAATGACTTAAACCCTAGAACAGAGGGGCTTTTATGAGATGAGATATTCAGGGTTTAAGGCAATTCTTGTCTGCAAATGCATTCCATAAATATATATGGACTTACTTGACTGATGAGTGATGATTGCCGTTGGATCAAATTGGAAAGGTGTAGACCGTTTGATACTGTGTGTTTCCCAAGAAAATGAATTCCGTAATTTTTTTTTATGTAAAATTGAACTAGGGTTTTTGTGTTTGAATATTTCATTTTTATTATGATGTTTGTTTTAGTGATAATAATTGTTCATTTATTTATTTTTTAGATTCCTTCTTAAAATATATGGTATCTGATTTTATTTTATTATTTTATTTTTCAATATTTTAAAATAATATTTTTAAATTTTAATATAATTATTTTTTATTAAATAATAACATTATAAATTAAAATAATAAATATTTATTAACTATTTAAAATAAGTCAAAATATTTATATTAAATAAATTTATTGTTTTTTAAATTTATTTATATTATATTAATATTAAAAATATTTATCTATATATAATCTTAATATACAAACAAATATAGACATGTGCATAAGAATTAAAATTATGAATATCCATTCATTTAATATAATATATATAATTTTAATTGAAAAAAATAAAATAAAAAATTATAAATCTACTTTAAGATTTCTTCTCTCTCTATTTTGCGGACTCTATAATTATTATTTTCATAGTTTTGGGCCTGTGGTTGATGATTCCGGCCCAGACCCACTCTATTAAAAATGAAAGTTTAATTAGGTTATGCGAAATAAATAAAACATGACCGTTTCTCTTTCCATGTATATCATTCTTTATTTTTTAAATTAAATTTAAACTTTACTATTTTTAAAATTTTGAAAAAAATAATACTTACAAAAAAAAATGAAATATTTACAGTATCTACTTATATTATTGATTTGAGTAATCTCTATGAATCAAATTAAGCATAACTTATTTAAGTTCATTAACTATAATTGTATTCATTCAAATATTGCACTATCCAAAAATTGTCTAACAATTATATGGAGTCAAAATGGATGTGCAATAATACACATTGCATAGTATTTAGGAAATCTTGGAAAAAAACATCTCAATCTAGATGATCATAACAACATGATACTTGACATAAGTTAATTGAAATGCGTACAAAATAATCTAATTAAAAATTTACCCTAAAAGGCCGATTGTAAAAAAGATCATTTGAACCACCTCCATAGAAGTAGTGTTGGCTCTCTCTGTGACATAGTTAGTTTCTACTTGTTCTGGTTTTGATATTTAGTTGTCTCTTCATTCAAAACTTCCTGCATGGAGACAACCAACCAACCAACCAACCAACCAACCGTTTACTGCGATTCAGAGACTATGTAAAGTAAAGAGAAAAAACAAGGAGCTTAAATGGCTGGCTGCATATAATTAAGATTCAGACCTTGATTATCATAATGGCTGCTTCCTTGTGCAATACCTCGTTATATTCATTACATACCAGGCTCTGGGAAACCACATAATATATAGTAAGTAAGAATATTTACTCATAAAAACAAGAATGTAAGTAATAAAAGGCATATTTTATGCACTTACTTGGACGCATCCAGGACAACCCTCCTCTCCAGAACAACAACACGATTCCAAAAGTTCCAAAGCGTCATTCAGCAGTTTGACAAAAATGTACTGAAGCTGATCAGCAGTATCAAAGAAACACATACGTACTTGTTAAACAAAACAAAACAAAACAAAGCAAAAAATGTATAATGAATGCTTTTAAAAACTCACTTGTTTAGAGACGCCAGTCCCTCCAGGACGCTGATCATATAAAAGTATTCTTTCAGGTATATAACGGGTATCATGAGGGTTAATGCACTCCGAAGCTAAATCAGACGAGTTGCATATGATATATCTATATATCACACAAAGTGTCATAGACCATCTGGATTAGCAACAGAGAAAGATCGACCAACATAGTTTCCAAATGCAGCAGGTTATATGAACTCCAATAGATTTGTATACAAAATGAAATAAGGGAAATATAAATAAAATAAAGTGTCTGAATCATGCATCCTGTTTGGTTTGGTTTTGAAGACTTACTTTGGCACTATATTAAGCAGAGCATGAGAGGCAGCATGTAAGCCTGCACGAAACTTCAGCCCTTTACATTCAACAGCTGCCTTTATGGAGTGAGAGACATCAATCCAGACAGCCTGTTTACAGATTAAAGGAAACACACAGAGCTTACAAAAAAATATAGGATAATCTAAGTGGGAAGAAAATGAGAGCCTATAACACATATCTTCTTCTACTTTGTTCACAAATGCAATAACATGGCAACATCCAAATTCCAATTACTTTTAGAAGTTCAATCAATCTGTAGAGAGAGGAACAAAGGCCATCTTGAAAGAGCGCAACAAAAGGACATTTTGTGGATGAAGGGTGGGAGAGAGGATCGAGGGCTTCTTCCTTCACACCTCCGCCTCAATTAAGAAAGGGGGAACTTGCATGATTTTTTGAGTTGATCGGATTCTAACCTTTTTTATTTGCTTCTCCTTTTTTTATGTTTATTTTAGTTGTTTAAAAGTGAACGCACTTAACGTGTGAACACAACTATTTTATGCTATAAAAGTGGACATTTAAAAATAACAGTGAATACTTAACAAGCATACTTATATTCTACATACCTGTGATTCATAAGTGTATTTGGGAAGTGAGAGTTCAACTGTATCTAAAAACTTATTGGTTCTTTTCTGAATGCGATTAAAGCCAAACCAAGTAGTTGTTACTTTGCAACTGCGAGTTTGTGCATCTGTTCCTGGAAACTGATCGCTAGAAATTTTTGCTCTGTATGCCTGAAAAAGTTAGTTAGTATGCAAACATTAATTACTGTCTATGAAGCAAGAATAAAACATGTGAATATTTTAACAAGACATTTAATTTTCTTTTAGTCCAAATGAGATATCATTGGGACTTAAGCTGCAATTTTTTTTTTTTTTATAATAATACATGAGATTTGCAACTGTCAAAAGCCACAAAACAAATTAAGAAGTTGGAATCTTACAAGTCTAGAGACTTCAACGTCTGTATAATCACGTGTTCGTGTATAATACTGCAAATCAGTTTCTTGGCAGAAAGCAGTCTTACTCGATATATCCAATTCTGTCACCAAATAAGTTTTCCCCTGATGCAAGTATACTGCACCTTCATAAACCTGTAATCAAACTACTTAATAAGCAGCGCTGTACAGGGATCCAATATAGGAGGCCTAAAAGCCTCCTTTTTTCGGTCAAATGGGGAAAATAAGAACGCAAGAGAAGGTTAGGAAAGTTCCAAGTGGAGTTGTATTGCACAAATTAAACTCATTAGAGATGTCTATCACAGGTCTTACTCCATATGTTCAAAATTCCAGATACATAAAATCTAATGCTAGATTGTCACTTGTTACAAAATAAACATCAATAAGTTATACCTGAAAGAAAGCTCTGCTTTCTTCAATCTCTTCGAGGACGTCATTCTTTTTCTTGTCAATCACTTTGTACCTTTCACTTTCTATAGCCCGAATGCTAATAGCTCGCGAAGGAAATTTCTTGGTATGGAATCCACAACATTGAGTAGTTTGAGTCAACAATACCATATTTAAACAGTAGACAGTTCAAAAGCAGCAAAAGACTATACATGTATAAGCTACCTCAGGGCCAATATAACTCCATATTCTAGACATGGAATCATGTGAACCATTAGCTTTCAAGAATCCTTTAATTTGGAGTTCCAATACAGCCTTCTCCAATCCAGTACCAAAATAAGCCTCATCATAGTGCA